>NW_025048928.1:0-17500 GCF_019279795.1 Protopterus annectens | reverse complement strand
AGCAGTATCGCAACTGGAAATGAATACTATTAAAGGAAGAACTGAAAGAACTACATCATTATATATAACATGGCAAAAAGTAACTGAAATACTGGAGAGTAATGAATGTAGCAGATTAGAATCAGGAAACAATTGTATAGAAAGTCAATTATATGCCAACAATAGACACCCTTGTAAATACTTTGTTTTGGTTTTAATGTTCGATATCTGTTTAGAGGTTTTAGCCAACCTTTTTAAATAATTTGTAAATACTTCACTGTCATAGATAACCTGCATTCGTGTTTTCTTGTTTTTGGAAATGAATAAAAATATTTACAAAAAAAAAAAAAGAATTCTATAAGCACCTTCATCCTCCCACTTCAGCCTTATTGTGGAAGGCATGCATGTCAGCAACCAAAAGTCTGGATATTCATCCATCTTGGAAGCAGTTTTTCATTTGACTCATTCTGACACCAGCCAGAGATCCCTATTCACAGATAGCTACAGGCCAATCTCACTTTTGAACACCGACAATAAAATTTGAATTAGAATATGGGCAGCCAAGATAGCACCTACGCCTCCCCCATTAATTCATCAAGATCAGGTGGGCTTTGTCTAAAGATGCACAGCGCGACATAACATTCTACCAGCAGCCCTATGGGTGGAAGCAGGACACCTTGGTTCCTCATTAAAAGCCCTATTATCGGTCAATGCAGAAAAGGATATGATAATGTGAGATGGTCCTATTGATTCTTACATATCAGACTCTTTTCATTTCTTCTCCTATATTTATGGATACTCTCGGGAATATATACAAGGATACCTCAGCAGTAGTAATGGCTAGTCCATATGTTTCCTGCCCACTGATTATTCTTAAGGGAGTCTGACAGTGGTGCCCCCTAGCTCTCCTTTGTTTTGTCATAGCAATTGAACCACTCATAGCTCTCCTCAGAAAATAATTTCCCAGCTACAAGTATATAACAGCTCAGCAGTCACTCAGGGTGGAGTGGCACATTTTCCCAGTGATTTATTGATTTTTATGATCTCCCTACAACACCTTGTTCCTAAAGTTTGGCAGATACTGCAGGAATAGCAGCCTCTCCCTGGATATAAGATTAATTCTTTCAAATCCAAACTGATACTATATCATTGCTCTTTATCCTTCAAAGGGAACAGTAAGTTCAGCTTTACATGTAATCCTCAATGTTTTTCCTATCTTGGTATAAAGTTAGCATACTTCTCTGCAGAAATGTGGAACTGCAATGTGTCGTTAATTCATCAAATTATAGATGGTAGCTTAACAGAGAAGTCATCCTGGTTGCTTCCTTCTGAACAGAGATTACTTCTCCTCAAGGTGATTCTTTACCCAAATTTATAGCTTGCTGGTGCTTCTTTCAAGAATATTTAAGAAAATTGTTTAGTAAATTGTGTAAATGGGAGAGGAGTCTATTGAAATCCTCATGGCTCCCCGAATCAACTTTGAGCTTTAGACCTTGTACAACTGTGCATCCAAAGATCTAGGAGGCTTTAGGGCACCCAGCATACTTCTAACATATGTATATCTCAGGCTCTTTACAGCCATGGGTCATTTTGCTAGCCCATGCTCTTCATCCTTATGTCATATCGACATTTCCCAGGATGACCTTGAGATTGAGCCCGGAAAGATTTCTCCTACTACATGGCATGGGAAAAGGCTGGTTCAGGCAACTTCCTTTCATTGGCTCCTCCCAACATCTAAATATTGTTTTTAGAATAACAAATAATGTATTGGTAAGCACAGATAAAACTCACACACTGTGAATCTTACTTTCCCTTTAAATAGTAGTCCCTAAATTTAATTATTTGTGACAAGTCTTCCAAATCTAGATGTGGTGGCAGAAAGAGGCCGTTTTGATGTATCAGTTCATTTCTGGGTGTGAGATCCAGACCTTCTCAACTTTTAGTGAACAACATAACTTCCTGCAGTCTCACTATTTGTGCTATCTTTATCTCACCTTCCTAATACAAAAAACATGCTCAGAATCAGCAATTAAAATATAGCCTGAATCGCTATATCAGTACATGACTTCATTAAAGAATCTTTATCCAAAAATACCTTTGAGGCTTTCAACACTATATTCACTGTTAGCAGATAGTGCATTAGACCCTATAGGCACTCTGCAAGCCATTTATCAGCAGAGATTCCAGAGTATCATATAGGGACGAGCAGGTGAGGAGGCAATAAAGATGAATCATAATGTGTCTTCAGCACCGAAGTGGAAACACTTTGCATGTAAATGTCTGCACAGGCATCTTATAATCCCTTACCATCAACTCCAGAAAGTTATCTTTTTTCCATACTTACTGGCACTGTCAAACAGGGCATGATGCAGATACATGAGTTCATTTAGTGTGAAAATGTTCTTTAGTTTAGGAGTTTTGGAAGGCGTTTGGGCAATTAAAGGTAAGATATGTCCAATATCCAACCTGGACAAAAAAGAAACAGTTACTTTGGAGTAGTACAAAACATCAGCTCAATGGATCTCATACATACCCTTATAGTAGTTACTAAGAAAGCCATTACTAGACATTGGAAGTCCACTCAGCCCCCTAATGTAGAGGAGTGCTGAATGATTGTGCATCAAATATATCATGTCAAGCTGTAGTTTGCACATTGTAAGGCTAAGGATCTCCCTTCAGCACAGAAATGGAAACATTGTGCAGAACTCCTTACATTTGAACTTTCAACCCTTTTCACTTTACTGTAACAAGAACATTTCCTAATCACATAAACTACAGTTCCTTGGATTCTTCATTCTTTCATTTAGGAGACAATGGTAATCATATTTATGATTAGATGAGAAATACTTTTTCTTCCTTTGGTACATTCCTCATGTATTCTATTGTTTCACTTCATTCTCTTTTCTTATCTATAATAATCACAGGCATGCATATACGTATACAGATGTTTTATTTTTCTGCCTTTTTATCCCTCATTAATCACCTTTATATGCTTATAAGATTCCGCGGTGGTTCAGTGGTAGCATTGTTACCTCACAGCAAGAGGTTCTCCCATTTGATTCTCGGCTGGAGTGCGGGGAGTGCCTTCTGTGTGGAGTCTGCATGTCTTCCCCATGGTTGGGTGGGCATTCAAAAGACATGCGTAAATGGGCATGCCTTAGTTGAAGGTTGAACATCGAGCTGGCACCTCGGCGTTCGTCAAAATCTACTGCCAATCATTAGCGGACCGGAGTTCCGCTGTGGCGACCCCTAACCAGGAAAAGCCGAAAGACAACAACATATCCTTATAAGATTCCTACCCCTTGTTTCCACTTACAGTATGGTTTTAGGTTTCCATCAGTTTAAATTGATTTCATACTTGTAGCTGAATACTAAATTTTAGATTTTGATGAATGGTTATCGTCAGCATAATTTATATGTGTGCACTTAATCTTTGCATGAATAGATTGTTTATTATTCCATGCATTTAATTAATATATGAAATTCATGTTTATTGTATTCATTATTTGAACATATATTGGATAAATAAAGTGATACAAAAAGATGTAAAAGATACATTATTTTCAAAATTAATAGTAAAGATATTGAGAGCACTTATTTTTATTTATTTAAGATTTAAGATTTGCTAACTGAGTTAAGTAAACTGGTCCCTAGATCCTTTTCAACAAGTACGCTTTCCTATAGACATTTTTCAGTCATGAGCAGGCTGCAAGATCAAGGGTAATTACAATGCATCTATGGCCAGTTTAGTGTTGCCAGTTAACCAGTATGTTTTCATAATGTGAGAGGAAACAAGTGCCCAGAGAAAACTCATGCAGATGCTAGGAGAGCATACAAATTCCACACAGACAGTAACCAGAATTTGGGCTTGACCCCCAGACCTTGAGCTATGACTTGAGCCAGGGATCTTATCATTGATACACTGTATTAACCGAAAACAGAATTTGGGAAACTGGGAGTAGTTAAAATAGAAAGTGAAAAATGATAGCTCTCTTGATAAACAGAAGTTATTCTGCTTAGGAGACAGAATGAGACATGTTCTAAATGGAAGATATTTTTTATGTAAGTCTATATTATTAAGAATGGGAGTGTATAGGGAAAGGGTGAAGTCATACCAATAAAGCTAATAGTTAAGTTATTGTTCATTATGATAACAAGAGGAAATAATATTGAATCCAATATCAAGGGATTTTATTATATAGAGATTTGAGGGATTGTGGGCTGGTGTTGATTCAGGCTGTGTTTTACTGTTTCCTCATTATATTTTCATTTGCTGCATAAGACAGTAAAAGAAAACATTTTATAAATCAGGTAAAGAAGTTATCGGTACAATATTGCAACTCAATATAAAAGACGTAGGCCAGAAAACAAAGAATTACAGAATGGTAACTGCAGGGGGAAAGGAAAAACAAAACACTATCAAGGAAAATAAAAGTGACTAGAAATGGTGAATAGATATAAAAGGGGATTTTGTGAAATACAGCATGTATATGCCAGGGAAAACTATACTAATGATAGTTTTTTAAAAAATAGGGGGTCTTACTGAAGCATGAATTTATGTGTGATTTATTTTAGAGGTTAGCCCACTGTAAACATTTGCTTCAACTTCAAATGCTGTACAAAGCAAATAAGGAAAATTTCAGCTTGGCAGAATGCATGCTTGGAAGTAGGATGCCATGCATCTATGTTTTCTTATTTTGTAAAGGACTCTGGTTTAGGAAACTTTCTGAACAATGATTAAAATTCAGAATGCATTTCAAAAATTTTAAGTGAAGATATAAATTGTACGGAGCAAGGCAATAAATGTAAAACAAAAACCATGAGAAATATGACATTAATTCAGTAGCTGTGCTTTAAACATTTTAGAAAGTGAGATGCAGAGCTGTTTTGTACAGTGTATTCTGATATATTAAAATTTATGACTACTGGTCTGTTTGATGCTATAATATAATTTGTTGATTCTAAAGTAAAAGCTACAGCTCTATTTTCAGTAATTATCATGAGATTGTAAATATATATCCAAACCATCACCAGCTCATAGAAAGATAGAGCTTCAGTATAACATCCCATCAAGCTGATTTAAGTATACATTTTTCTGCATTTATGTAAGATTTGAGTCAGTAAATATTTTGTGTCTTTGATTCAGTAAATATTGTATGGCTGTATATCTGCAGTTACGTTGCCTGAAGTGTGAAAAAGTGTAGCCATCTGGGCTCATTGAAAGTTGTTACACTGCTTTGAAATTCCTGTGTTAGTGTTAGTTAGCCTGGGGGTTTCTGCTAGCATTAAAATCTGTTTTGGTTACATTTCTAGTAATCATTTTAATCAGAGTTGTTGGCTACTGAGACTTGTCTGCATCTATCAACTGGAAACAAGCTGATTTAAGTATACTTTTCTCTGCACATATTTAAGATTTGAGTCAGTAAATATTGTGTGTCTTTGATTCAGTAAATATTGTGTCTCTGTCTCTCTGCAGTTAAGTTGCCTGAAGTGTGAAAAAGTGTAGCCATCTGGGCTCATTGAAAGTTGTTAGACTGCTTTGAAATTCCTGTGTTACTGTTAGTTAGCCTGGGGGTTTCTGCTAGCATTAAAATCTGTGTTGGTTACATTGCTAGTAATCATTTTAATCAGAGTCGCTGGCTACTGAGACTTGACTGCATATATCAACTGGATACAAGCTGATTTAAGTATACTTTTCTCTGCACTTATTTAAGATTTGAGTCAGTAAATATTGTGTGTCTTTGATTCAGTAAATATTGTGTCTCTGTCTCTCTGCAGTTAATTTGCCTGAAGTGTGAAAAAGTGTACCCATCTGGGCTCATTGAAAGTTGTTAGACTGCTTTGAAATTCCTGTGTTAGTTAGCCTGGGGGTTTCTGCTAGTATTAAAATCTATGTTGGTTATATTTCTTGTAATCATTTTAATTGGAGTTGCTGGCTACTGAGACTTGTCTGCATATATCAACTGGACACAAGCTGATTTAAGTATACTTTTCTCTGCACTTATTTAAGATTTGAGTCAGTAAATATTGTATGTCTTTGATTCAGTAAATATTGTGTCTCTGTCTCTCTGCAGTTAAGTTGCCTGAAGTATGAAAAAGTGTAGCCATGTGGGTCATTGAAAGTTATTAGACTGTTTTGAAATTCCAGTGTTAGTGTTAGTTAGCCTGGGAGTTTCTGCTAGCATTAAAATCTGTGTTGGTTACATTTCTAGTAATCATTTTAATCGGAGTTGCTGGCTACTGAGACTTGTCTGCATATATCAACTGTACACAAGCTGATTTAAGTATACTTTTCTCTGCACTTATTTAAGATTTGAGTCAGTAAATAGTGTGTGTCTTTGATTCAGTAAATAGTGTATCTCTCTGCAGTTAAGTTGCCTGAAGTGTGAAAACGTGTAGCCATCTGGGCTCAATGAAAGTTGTTTGACTGCTTTGAAATTCCTGTGTTAGTGTTAGTTAGCCTGGGGGTTTCTGCTAGCATTAAAATCTGTGTTGGTTACATTTCTAGTAATAATTTTAATCAGAGTTGCTGGCTACTGAGACTTGTCTGCATATATCAACTGGACACAAGCTGATTTAAGTATCCTTTTCTCTGCACTTATTTGAGATATGAGTCAGTAATTATTGTGTGTCTTTGATTCAGTGAATATTGTGTCTCTGTCTCTCTGCAGTTAAGTTGCCTGAAGTGTCAAAAAGTGTAGCCATCTGGGGTCATTGAAAGTTGTTAGACTGCTTTGAAGTTTTTGTGTTACTGTTATTTAGCCTGGGGGTTTCTGCTAGCATTAAAATCTGTGTTGGTTACATTTCTAGTAATCATTTTAATCAAAGTTGCTGGCTACTGAGACTTGTCTGCATATATCAACTGGACAACAGCTGATTTAAGTATACTTTTCTCTACATTTATGTAAGATTTGAGTCAGTAAATAATTTGTGTCTTTGATTCAGTAAATATTGTATGGCTGTATCTCTGCAGTTACGTTGCCTGAAGTGTGAAAAAGTGTAGCCATCTGGGCTCATTGAAAGTTGTTAGACTGCTTTGAAATTCCTGTGTTAGTGTTAGTTAGCCTGGGGGTTTCTGCTAGCATTAAAATCTGTGTTGGTTACATTTCTAGTAATCATTTTAATCAGAGTTGTTGGCTACTGAGACTTGCCTGCATCTATCAACTGGACACAAGCTGATTTAAGTATACTTTTCTCTGCACATATTTAAGATTTGAGTCAGTAAATATTGGCTTTGATTCAGTAAATATTGTGTCTCTGTCTCTCTCAAGTTAAGTTGCCTGAAGTGTGAAAAAGTTTAGCCATCTGGGCTCATTGAAAGTTGTTAGACTGCTTTGAAATTCCTGTGTTAGTGTTAGTTAGCCTGGGGGTTTCTGCTAGCATTAAAATCTGTGTTGGTTACATTGCTAGTAATCCTTTTAATTGGAGTCGCTGGCTACTGAGACTTGACTGCATATATCAACTGGATACAAGTTGATTTAAGTATACATTTCTCTGCACTTATTTAAGATTTGAGTCAGTAAACATAGTGTGTCTTTGATTCAGTAAATATTGTGTTTCTGTCTCTATGCAGTTAATTTGCCTGAAGTGTGAAAAAGTGTACACATCTGGGCTCATTGAAAGTTGTTAGACTGCTTTGAAATTCCTGTGTTAGTGTTAGTTAGCCTGGGGGCTTCTGCTAGCATTAACATCTGTGTTGGTTACATTTCTAGTAATCATTTTAATTGGAGTTGCTAGCTACTGAGACTTGTCTGCATATATCAACTGGATGCAAGCTGATTTAATTATACTTTTCTCTGAACTTATTTAAGATTTGAGTCAGTAAATATTGTATGTCTTTGATTCAGTAAAAATTGTGTCTCTGTCTGTCTGCAGCTAAGTCTCCTGGAGTATGAAAAAGTGTAGCCATGTGGGCTCATTGAAAGTTGTTAAACTGTTTTGAAACTCCTGTGTTAGTGTTAGTTAGCCTGGGTGTTTCTGCTAGCATTAAAATCTATGTTGGTTACATTCCTAGTAATCATTTTAATCGGAGTTGCTGGCTACTGAGACTTGTCTGCATATATCAACTGTACACAAGCTGATTTAAGTATACTTTTCTCTGCACTTATTTAAGATTTGAGTCAGTAAATATTGTGTGTCTTTGATTCAGAAAATAGTGTGTCTCTCTGCAGTTAAGTTGCCTGAAGTGTGAAAACGTGTAGCCATCTGGGCTCAATGAAAGTTGTTTGACGGCTTTGAAATTCCTGTGTTAGTGTTAGTTAGCCTGGGGGTTTCTGCTAGCATGAAAATCTGTGTTGGTTACATTTCTAGTAATAATTTTAATCAGAGTTGCTGGCTACTGAGACTTGTCTGCATATATCAACTGTACACAAGCCGATTTAAGTATACTTTTCTCTGCACTTATTTAAGATTTAAGTCAGTAAATATTGTGTGCCTTTGATTCAGTAAATATTGAGTATCTCTGCAGTTAAGTTGCCTGAAATGTGAAAACCTGTAGCCATCTGGGCTCAATGAAAGTTGTTTGACTGCTTTGAAATTCCTGTGTTAGTGTTAGTTAGCTTGGGGGTTTCTGCTAGCATTAAAATCTGTGTTGGTTACATTTCTATTAATAATTTTAATCAGAGTCACTGGCTACTGAGACTTGTCTGCATATATCAACTGGACAACAGCTGATTTAGCATAATTTTCTCTACATTTATGTAAGATTTGAGTCAGTAAATATTGTGTGTCTTTGATTCAGTAAATATTGTTTTGCTGTATCTTTGCAGTTACGTTTCCTGAAGTGTGAAAAAGTGTAGCCATCTGGGCTCATTGAAAGTTGTTAGACTGCTTTGAAATTCCTGTGTTAGTGTTAGTTAGCCTGGGGGTTTCTGCTAGCATTAAAATCTGTATTGGTTACATTTCTAGTACTCAATTTAATCAGAGTTGTTGGCTACTGAGACTTGTCTGCATCTATCAAGTGGACATAAGCTGATTTTAAGTATACTTTTCTCTGCATATATTTAAGATTTGAGTCAGTAAATATTGGATTTGATTCAGTAAGTATTGTGTCTCTGTCTCTCTGCAGTTAAGTTGCCTGAAGTGTGAAAAAGTTTAGCCATCTGAGCACATTGAAAGTTGTTAGACCGCTTTGAAATTCCTGTGTTAGAGTTAGTTAGACTGGGGGTTTCTGCTGGCATTAAAATCTGTGTTGGTTACATTGCTAGTAATCATTTTAAACGACGTTGCTGGCTACTGAGACTTGACTGCATATTTCAACTGGATACAAGCTGATTTAAGTATACTTTTCTCTGCACTTATTTAAGATATGAGTCAGTAATTATTGTGTGTCTTTGATTCAGTGAATATTGTGTCTCTGTATCTCTGCAGATAAGTTAACTGAAGTGTCAAAAAGTGTAGCCATGTGGGCTCATTGAAAGTTGTTAAACTGTTTTGAAATTTCTGTGTTAATGTTAGTTAGCCTGGGTGTTTCTGCTAGTATTAAAATCTATGTTGGCTACATGTCTAGTAATCATTTTAATCAGAGTTGCTGGCTACTGAGACTTGTCTGCATATATCAACTGTACGCAAGCTGATTTAAGTATACTTTTCTCTGCACTTATTTAAGATTTGAGTCAGTAAATATTATGTGTCTTTGATTCAGTAAATATTGTGTCTCTCTGCAGTTAAGTTGCCTGAAGTGTGAAAACGTGTAGCCATCTGGGCTCAATGAAAGTTGTTTGACTGCTTTGAAATTCCTGTGTTAGTGTTAGTTAGCCTGGGGTTTCTGCTAGCATTAAAATCTGTGTTGGTTACATTTCTAGTAATAATTTTAATCAGAGTTGCTGGTTACTTAGACTTGTCTGCATATATCAATTGGACACAAGCTGATTTAAGTATCCTTTTCTCTGCACTTATTTAAGATATGAGTCAGTAACTATTGGGTGTCTTTGATTCAGTGAATATTGTGTCTCTGTCTCTCTGCAGTTAAGTTGCCTGAAGTGTCAAAAAGTGTAGCCATCTGGGGTCATTGAAAGTTGTTAGACTGCTTTGAAGTTTTTGTGTTACTGCTAGCATTAAAATATGTGTTGGTTACATTTCTAGTAAACATTTTAATCAAAGTTGCTGGCTGCTGAGACATGTCTGCATATATCAACTGGACAAATGCTGATTTAAGTATACGTTTCTCTTCATTTATGAAATTTGAGTCAGTAAATATTGTGTGTCATTGATTCAGTAAATGTTGCATTGCTGTATCGCTGCAGTTACGTTGCCTGAAGTGTGAAAAAGTGTAGCCATCTGGGCTCATTGAAAGTTGTTAGACTGCTTTGAAATTCCTGTGTTAGTGTTAGTTAGCCTGGGGGTTTCTGCTAGCATTAAAATCTGTGTTGGTTACATTTCTAGTAATCATTTTAATCAGAGTTGTTGGCTACTGTGACTTGTCTGCATCTATCAACTGGACACAACCTGATTTAAGTATACTTTTCTCTGCACTTATTTAAGATATGAGTCAGTAAATATTGTGTGTCTTTGATTCTGTAAAAATTGTGTCTCTGTCACTCTGCAGTTAATTTGCCTGAAGTATGAAAAAGTGTAGCCATGTGGGCTCATTGAAAGTTGTTAAACTGTTTTGAAATTCCTGTGTTAGTGTTAGTTAGCCTGGGTGTTTCTGCTAGCATTAACATCTATGTTGGTTACATTTCTAGTAATCATATTAATCGGAGTTGCCGGCTACTGAGACTTGTCTTCACATATCAACTGTACACAAGCCAATTTAAGTATACTTTTCTCTGCACTTATTTAAGATTTTAGTCAGTAAATATTGTGTGTCTTTGATTCAGTAAATATTGAGTCTCTCTGCTGTTAAGTTGCCTGAGGTGTGAAAAAGTGTAGCCATCTGGGCTCATTGAAAGTTGTTAGACTGCTTTGAAATTCCCCTGTTAGTGTTAGTTAGCCTCAGAGTTTCTACTGGCATTAAAATCTGTGTTGGTTACATTTCTAGTAATCATTTTAATCGGAGTTGCTGGCTACTGATACTTTTCTGCATATATCAACAGGACACAAGCTGATTAAAGTATACTCTTCTCTGCAATTATTTAGGATTTGAGTCAATAAATACTGTGTGTCTTTGATTCAGTAAATATTGTGTCTCTATCTCTCTGCAGTTAAGTTTCCTGGAGTGTGAAAAAGTGTAGCCATCTGGGGTCATTGAAAGCTGTTAGACTGCTTTGAAATTCCTGTTTTAGTTTTAGTTAGGCTGGGGATATCTGCTAGCATTGAAATCTGTGTTGGTTACATTGCTAGTAATCATTTTAATCAGAGTTGCTGGCTATTGAGACTTGTCTGCATATATCAACTGGACACAAGTTGATTTAAGTATACTTTTCTCTGCACTTATTAAAGATTTGAGTCAGTAATTATTGTGTGTCTTTGATTCAGTAAATATTGTGTCTCTGTCTCTCTGCAGTTAAGTTGCCTGAAGTGTGAAAAAGTGTAGCCATCTGGCTCATTGATAGTTATTAGACTGCTTTGAAATTAATGTGTTAGTGTTTGTTAGCCTAGGGATTTCTGCTAGCATTAAAATCTATGTTGGTTACATTTCTAGTAATCATTTTAATCGGAGTTGCTGGCTACTGAGACTTGTCTGCATGTATCAACTGGACACAAGCTGATTTAAGTATACTTTTCTCTGCACTTATTTAAGATTTGAGTCAGTAAATATTGTGTGTCTTTGATTCAGTAAATATTGTGTCTCTGTCTCTCTGCAGTTAAATAGCCTGAAGTGTGAAAAGGTGTAGTCATCTCGGCTCATTGAAACTTGTTAGACCTCCTTGAAATTCTTTTGTTAGTGTTAGTCAGCCTGAGGGTTTCTGCTAGTATTAAAATCTGTGTTTGTTATATTTCTAGTAATCATTTTAATCATAGTTGCTGGCTACTGAGTCTTGTTTGCATATATCAACTGGATACTAGCTGATTTAAGTATACTTTTCTATGCACTTATTTAAGATTTGAGTCAGAAAATATTGTGTGTCTTTGATTCAGTAAATATTGTGTCTCTGTCTCTCTGCAGTAAAGTTGTCTGAAGTGTGAAAAAATGTTGCCTTCTGGGCTCAATGAAAGTTGTTAGACTGCTTTGAAATTCCTGTGTAAGTTATCCTGGGGGTTTCTGCTAGCATTAAAATCTGTGTTGGTTACATTTCCACTAATCATTTTAACCAGAGTTGCTGGCTACTGAGACTTGGCTGCATATATCAACTGTACACAAGCTGATTTAAGTATACATTTCTCTGCACTTTTTGAAGATTTGAGTCAGTAAATATTGTTTCTTTGATTCAGTAACTATTGTGTCTCTCTGTAGTTAAGTTGCCTGAAGTGTGAAAAAGTGTAGCCATCTGGGCTTATTGAAAGTTGTTAGACTGCTTTGAAATTCCTGTGTTAGTGTTAGTTAGCCTGGGGGTTTCTGCTAGCATTAAAATCTGTGTTGGTAACATTGCTTGTAATCATTTTAATCAGAGTTGCTGGCTACTGAGACTTCTCTGCATATATCAACTGGACAACAGCTGATTTAAGTATACTTTTCTCTACATTTATGTAAGATTTGAGTCAGTAAATATTTTGTGTCTTTGATTCAGTAATTATTGTGTCTCTATCTCTCTGCAGTTAAGTTTCCTGAAGTGTGAAAATGTGTAGCCATCTGGGGTCATTGAAAGTTGTTAGACTGCTTTGAAATTCCTGTGTTAGTGTTAGTTAGCCTGGGGGGTTCTGCTAGCATTAAAATCTGTGTCTGTTACAGTTCTAGTAATCATTTTAAACAGAGTTGCTGGCTACTGAGACTTTTCTGCATATATCAACTGGACACAAGCTGATTTAAGTATACTTTTCTCTGCTCTTAGTTAAAATTCGAGTCAGTAAATGTTGTGTGTCTTTGATTCAGTAAATATTGTATCGCTGTATCTCTGCAGTTACGTTGCCTGAAGTGTGAAAAATTGTAGCCATCTGGGTTCATTGAAAGTTGTTAGACTGCTTTGAAATTCCCCTGTTAGTGTTAGTTAGCCTCAGGGTTAATGCTGGCATTAAAATTTCTAGTAATTATTTTAATCGGAGTTGCTGGCTACTGATACTTTTCTGCATATATCAACTGGACACAAGCTGATTTAAGTATACTCTTCTCTGCAATTATTTAAGATTTGAGTCAGTAAATACTGTGTGTCTTTGATTCAGTAAATATTGTGTCTCTATCTCTCTGCAGTTAAGTTTCCTGAAGTGTGAAAAAGTGTAGCCATCTGGGGTCATTGAAAGTTGTTAGACTGCTTTGAAATTCCTGTGTTAGTTTTAGTTAGCCTGGGGGTAGCTGCTAGCATTAAAATCTGTGTTGGTTAAATTTCTAGTAATCATTGTAATCAGAGTTGCTGGCTATTGAGACTCATCTGCATATATCAACTGGACACAAGCTGATTTAAGTATACTTTTCTAGGCACTTATTAAAGATTTGAGTCAGTAATTATTGTGTGCCTTTGATTCAGTAAATATTGTGTCTCTGTCTCTCTACAGTTAATTTGCCTGAAGTTTGAAAAAGTGTAGCCATCTGGGCTCATTGAAAGTTGTTAGACTGCTTTGAAATTAATGTGTTAGTGTTTGTTAGCCTGGGGATTTCTGCTAGCATTAAAATCTATGTTGGTTACATTTCTAGTAATCATTTTAATCGGAGTTGCTGGCTACTGAGACTTGTCTGCATGTATCAACTGGACACAAGCTGATTTAAGTATACTTTTCTCTGCACTTATTTAAGATTTGAGTCAGTAAATATTGTGTGTCTTTGATTCAGTAAATATTGTGTCTCTCTGCAGTTAAGTTGCCTGAAGTGTGAAAAACTGTAGCCATCCGGGCTCATTGACAGTTGTTAGACTGCTTTGAAATTCCTGTGTAGTGTTAGTTAGCCTGGGGGTTTCTGCTAGCATTAAAATCTGTGTTGGTTACATTGCTAGTAATCATTTTAATCAGAGTCACTGGCTACTGAGACTTGACTGCATATATCAACCTGACACAAGCTGATTTAAGTATACTTTTCTTTGCACTTATTTAAGATTTGAGTCAGTAAATATTGTGTGTCTTTGATTCAGTAAATATTGTGTCTCTGTCTCTCTGCAGTTAAATAGCCTGAAGTGTGAAAAAGTGTAGTCATCTGGGCTCATTGAAACTTGTTAGACTGCTTTGAAATTCTTGTGTTAGTGTTAGTTAGCCTGAGGGTTTCTGCTAGCATTAAAATCTGTGTTTGTTATATTTCTAGTAATCATTTTAATCGGAGTTGCTGGCTACTGAGACTTGTCTGCATATATCAACTGTACACAAGCAGATTTAAGTATACTTTTCTCTGCACTTATTTAAGATTTGAGTCAGTAAATATTGTGTGTCTTTGATTCAGTAAATACTGTGTCTCTCTGCAGTTAAGTTGCCTGAAGTGTGAAAAAGTGTAGCCGTCTGGGCTCATTGAAAGTTGTTACACTGCTTTGAAATTCCTGTGTTAGTGTTAGTTAGCGTGGGGGTTTCTTCTTGCATTAAAATCTGTGTTGGTTACATTTCTAGTAATCATTTTAATCATAGTTGCTGGCTTCTGAGTCTTGTTTGCATATATCAACTGGACACTAGCTGATTTAAGTATACTTTTCTCTGCACTTATTTAAGATTTGAGTCAGTAAATATTGTGTGTCTTTGATTCAGTAAATATTGTGTCTCTGTCTCTCTGCAGTAAAGTTGTCTGAAGTGTGAAAAAGTGTTGCCCTCTGGGCTCAATGAAAGTTGTTAGACTGCTTTGAAATTCCTGTGTTAGTTATCCTGGGGGTTTCTGCTAGCATTAAAATATGTGTTGGTTACATTTCTACTAATCATTTTAATCAGAGTTGCTGGCTACTGAGACTTGGCTGCATATATCAACTGTACACAAGCTGATATAAGTATACTTTTCTCTGCACTTTTTTAAGATTTGAGTCAGTAAATATTGTGTGTCTTTGATTCAGTAAATATTGTGTCTCTCTGTAGTTAAGTTGCCTGAAGTGTAAAAAAGAGTAGACATATGGTCTCATTGAAAGTTGTTACACTGCTTTGAAATTCCTGTGTTAGTGTTAGTTAGCGTGGGGGTTTCTTCTTGCATTAAAATCTGTGTTGGCTACATTGCTAGTAATCATTTTAATCAGAGTCGCTGGCTACTGAGATTAGTCTGCATATATCAACTGGACACAAGCTGATTTAAGTATACTTTTCTCTCCACTTATTTAAGATTTGAGTCAATAAATATTGTGTGTCTTTGATTCAGTAAATATTGTGTCTCTGTCTCTCTGCAGTAAAGATGTCTGAAGTGTGAGAAAGTGTAGCAATCTGGGGTCATTGAAAGTTGTTAGACTGCTTTGAAATCCCTGTGTTAGTTTTATTAAGCCTGGGGATAGCTGCTAGCATTAAAATCTGTGTTGGTTACATTTCTAGTAATCATTTTAATCGGAGTTGCTGGCTACTGAGACTTGTCTGCATGAATCAACTGGACACAAGCTGATTTAAGTATACTTTTTCTGTACTTATTTAAGATTTGAGTCTGTAAATATTGTGTGTCTTTGATTCAGTAAATATTGTGTCTCTGTCTCTCTGCAGTTAAATTGCCTGAAGTGTGAAAAATGTAGCCATCTGGGCTCATTGAAAGTTGTTAGACTGCTTTGAAATTCCTGTGTTAGTGTTAGTTAGCCTGAGGGTTTCTGCTAGCATTAAAATCTGTGTTGGTTACAATTCTAGTAATCATTTTAATCGGAGTTGCTGGCTACTGATACTTTTCTGCATATATCAACTGGACACAAGCTGATTTAAGTATACTCTTCTCTGCAATTATTTAAGATTTGAGTCAGTAAATACTGTGTGTCTTTGATTCAGTAAATATTGTGTCTCTATCTCTCTGCAGTTAAGTTTCCTGAAGTGTGAAAAAGTGTAGCCATCTGGGGTCATTGAAAGCTGTTAGACTGCTTTGAAATTCCTGTGTTAGTTTTAGTTAGCCTGGGGGTAGCTGCTAGCATTAAAATCTGTGTTGGTTACATTTCTAGTAATCATTTTAATCAGAGTTGCTGGCTATTGAGACTTGTCTGCATATATCAACTGGACACAAGCTGATTTAAGTATACTTTTCTCTGCACTTATTAAAGATTTGAGTCAGTAATTATTGTGTGTCTTTGATTCAGTAAATATTGTGTCTCTGTCTCTCTGCAGTTAAGTTGCCTGAAGTGTGAAAAAATGTAGTCATATGGGGTCATTGAAAGTTGTTAGACTGTTTTGAAATTCCTGTGTTAGTGTTATTTAGCCTGAGGGTTTCTGCTAGCATTAAAATCTGTGTTTGTTATTTTTCTCATGATCATTTTAATCGGAGTTGCTTGCTACTGAGACTTGTTTGCATAAATCAACTGTGCACAAGCAGATTTAAGTATACTTTTCTCTGCACTAATTTAAGATTTGAGTCAGTAACTATAATGTGTCTTTGATTCAGTAAATATTGTGTCTCTCTGCAGTTATATTGCCTGAAGTGTGAAAAACTGTAGCCGTCTGGGCTCATTGAAAGTTGTTAGACTGCTTTGAAATTTTTGTGTTACTGTTATTTAGCCTGGGGGTTTCTGCTAGCAGTAAAATCTGTGTTGGTTACATTTCTAGTAATCATTTTAATCAGAGTTGCTGGATACTGAGACTTGTCTCCATATATCAACTGGACAACAGCTGATTTAAGTATACTTTTCTCTGCTCATATTTAAGATTTGAGTCAGTAAATATTGTGTCTCTGTCTCTCTGCAGTTAAGTTGCCTGAAGTGTGAAAACGTGTAGCCTTCTGGGCCCGTTGAAAGCTGTTAGATGCTTTGAAATTCCTGTGTTAGTGTTAGTTAGCCTGGGGGGTTCTGCTAGCATTAAAATCTGTGTTGGTTGCATTTCTAGTAATCATTTTAATCGGAGTTGCTGGCTACTGAGACTTGTCTGCATATATCAACTGGACACAACCTGATTTAAGTATACTTTTCTCTGCACTTTTTTTAAGATTTGAGTCAGTAAATATTGTGTGTCTTTGATTCAGTAAATATTGTGTCTCTGTCTCTCTGCAGTTAAGTTGCCTGAAGTGTGAAAAAGGTAGCCATCTGGGCTCATTGAAAGTTGTGAGACTGCTTTGAAATTCCTGTGTTAGTGTTAGTTAGCCTGAGGGTTTCTGCTAGCATTAAAATCTGTGTTGGTTACATTTCTAGTAATCATTTTAATCGGAGTTGCTGGCTACTGAGACTTGTCTGCATATATCAACTGGACACAAGCTGATTTAAGTATACTTTTCTCTGCACTTATTTAATATTTGAGTCAATAAAAATTGTGTGTCTTTGATTCAGTAAATGTTGTGTCTCTGTCTCTCTGCAGTTACGTTGCCTGAAGTGTGAAAAAGTGTAGCCATCTGGGCTCATTGAAAGTTGTTAGACTGCTTTGAAATTCCCCTGTTAGTGTTAGTTGTTTTGGCTACGGGAAAAGTTGTTTTAATCTAATA
>NW_025048927.1:0-57307 GCF_019279795.1 Protopterus annectens | reverse complement strand
TTAAATATAGGAAATGTGCATAAAATTTAAAAGCCACAAAAAATATATCAATATCCATAAGAAAAATGCATAAAATATATAGAAAGGTGTGTATTTACACACAATATTAAAAAACAATATTTAAAACAATAATATTTAAAAAAAAACAATAATATTTAAAAAAAGGGGAGGTGTCATCCCTGATGGTTATTAAAATATATATATATATATATATATAATATATATATATATATATATATATATATATATGTACATATACACACACATATAACCATAATAGTACAATGAAAAAAAATATATATATATATATATATATATATATATATATAAAAAAAAACTCATGTTTTAGTGTTTAAGGCGCCTGGCCTTAAGGTAAGGAACTTATGAGGTGCAGCCATTCAAACCAGGATATCTATCTGCTTGTAATTTAGTGATCCATTGTTGTTCTAATTCTTCAGTGTGCTTTTCTACGTCACCACCTCTGTTTGTCCTTACTATTTGTTGTAAGATTAAAAATTTAAAACAATGGCTACTGTCTGTATTCAGGACATGATTAGCTAGAGCATTTGATTGCTTCTGGTTCCGTATGTCCCTTATATGGTCTAACATTCTTTCTTTAAAGCTCCTATTTGTTTTGCCTACATAATATGCATGGCATGCTTGGCAAAAACAAAAATAAACAACATCGACACTTTTACAATCATAATAATTCTTCGTATAAAGTTTAAAACATTTCACAGGATGAATGTACTCATTTTTAGTGTAGACATGCTGACAAGCAGCACAATTCCTGCACGGGAAGTTGCCCTGTCTGTTTGAGAGATTTTTTTCTAAAAGACTGATGTTCTCTATTACAGAGCTGCTGCTTTAAAGACACATTATTTCTAAAACTGAAGTTCGGGGTGTCACCAACTGTGGAAACCAGACCTGGTATTTCATGTAATAAGTGCCAATTATTTTTAATAATTTCCGTATACTTATCGATGTCACTTGCAAATCTAAAAACTATTCTAAACTTATTTCTATCAATACTTGTATCATAAGGTATACTTGTATCAGCACTATAAGAGCTCATGTATGGTTTACATCTTGTAGATCTCACTTTCCATGCATCTGCTATCACTCTAGTGATTTCTGAGCTAGAATAGCCTCTTGTTTGAAATTCGTCTTGTAACTTATTTAAAGCAACTACTGCCTCTTCATCATTATTATGTAGGTGTAGGGTTCTATAGACTTGTCCTTTGAGGACATTTTTAGGTATGTGTCTCGGGTGCATGCTTGACCTGTGCAGACAGGCATTGGTTCTTGTAGGTTTGTGATAAATACTGGTTCTTATCTGCTTTAAATCAGTAAGGGTGACACTCACATCCAAGAAATCAACACATGTATCAGAAAAAAAGTAAACTTCAAAAAGTCTGTAGTACTATGCAGGTAATCAATGAAATTACTGATATTTTCACCATGCCCTTTCCACAAACATAATCCACGAAACGGACGTACCAGAGAATGTAGCCAAAAATGGGTTAACATCTGACAAAACATATTGTTCTTCCCATCAGATTAGTGATAGATTGGCATAGCTATTTGCACACGAAGTGCCCATATACGCCTTAATCTTCTGTAGAAAAATTGATCCTGAAAAGCTACAATATTATTATCAAGTATAATCTACAATAGTGTAGAGACTAGTATAATCTTATTACTAGTCAGCTTCTTATTCATATCGAGGAATTCTCTTATTCTATCAATACCCCAAACATTTGGAATACTAGTAAAAAGAGATTCAATGTCCATGGTAAGGAATACAAATTCTTCATCATTATCAATGGTTTCCATTCTATTTTGCAACCGCTGTAAAAACATCTTTGTGTCTCTAAGAACTGTATAACAACTATCCAAGAACTCATGTAAAATGCCTTCCTCATAAATAGATAGAGGCTCAGTGCACCATCCTGCTCCTGATACGATGGGGCGTAAAGGAGGAACCGTGGGATGTTTATGAATTTTAGGGAGTCCATAAATCCTAGGAACTAGAGGTTTTTGTACTGAAAAATAATTGAATAAGGATTCATCAATTAATCCTGTAATCAGTAAATCAAACACTAAAAAAGACACTTTATCAGTGATAGCAATTACAGCTGGTTTTGTCAGCATTTGATAGGTACAAGTATCTAATAGCAAACCCTTCATCTGGTTAACATATAAATCTTTGTCTATTAATACAATTTTATCACCTTTATCTGCTTGTTTAATAATAAGAGAATGTAAATCCTGCAATTCATGTAGAGCCCTATATTCTTCTGTATTTAAATTATGAAAGGTGCAGCCTTGCATACCAGGAGTATAAGCTTCATTAAAAGCATTTTCACAGATATCTAAAAATCTTTCTATGCCTGGAGGGGTGGGAGGTACAAAAGTGCTAGGTTTCTTGTATATATTTACACTGACATTTTCATTATTATGAAACATGCATTTTAATGATAAATTCCTACCAAGTAATTTCAAGTCTGTTAGCATTTCAGTTAAATCTGCCTTCTTGGCAGGTATAAAAAGACAAACCCTTATTAAGCAAACTGTTTTGTTCATTAGTTAAAGTAAAGGAAGAAATGTTAACAATAAGATCAGTTTTTACATCATCCTTTTCTTTGAAAAGTGTGCAGGGGTTGTCTTCTATCTTGCCTTTTTCTTTTTGTTGCATGATTACATGCCACCCAGAAAGGGGAAATGCCAGTGTGGGAGAAAGATTCCCCATAAGGACCATCATGAGCAGTGTTTGTTTTGCTTAGGAGCTTCTCACAACCGCACGCCATGCCCTATTCTAAAACTCCTTGTAGTTGTCTTAGGAGCTTCTCACAACCGCACGCCATGCCCTATTCTAAAACTCCTTGTAGTTGTCTTAGGAGCTTCTCACAACCCTCACGCCATGCCCTATTCTAAAACTCCTTGTAGTTGTCTTAGGAGCTTCTCACAACCGCACGCCATGCCCTATTCTAAAACTCCTTGTAGTTGTCTTAGGAGCTTCTCACAACCGCATGCCATGCCCTATTCTAAAACTCCTTGTAGTTGTCTTAGGAGCTTCTCACAACCGCACGCCATGCCCTATTCTAAAACTCCTTGTAGTTGTCTTAGGAGCTTCTCACAACCGCACGCCATGCCCTATTCTAAAACTCCTTGTAGTTGTCTTAGGAGCTTCTCACAACCGCACGCCATGCCCTATTCTAAAACTCCTTGTAGTTGTCTTAGGAGCTTCTCACAACCGCACGCCATGCCCTATTCTAAAACTCCTTGTAGTTGTCTTAGGAGCTTCTCACAACCGCACGCCATGCCCTATTCTAAAACTCCTTGTAGTTGTCTTAGGAGCTTCTCACAACCACACGCCATGCCCTATTCTAAAACTCCTTGTAGTTGTCTTAGGAGCTTCTCACAACCGCACGCCATGCCCTATTCTAAAACTCCTTGTAGTTGTCTTAGGAGCTTCTCACAACCGCACGCCATGCCCTATTCTAAAACTCCTTGTAGTTGTCTTAGGAGCTTCTCACAACCACACGCCATGCCCTATTCTAAAACTCCTTGTAGTTGTCTTAGGAGCTTCTCACAACCGCACGCCATGCCCTATTCTAAAACTCCTTGTAGTTGTCTTAGGAGCTTCTCACAACCACACGCCATGCCCTATTCTAAAACTCCTTGTAGTTGTCTTAGGAGCTTCTCACAACCGCACGCCATGCCCTATTCTAAAACTCCTTGTAGTTGTCTTAGGAGCTTCTCACAACCGCACGCCATGCCCTATTCTAAAACTCCTTGTAGTTGTCTTAGGAGCTTCTCACAACCACACGCCATGCCCTATTCTAAAACTCCTTGTAGTTGTCTTAGGAGCTTCTCACAACCGCACGCCATGCCTTATTCTAAAACTCCTTGTAGTTGTCTTAGGAGCTTCTCACAACCACACGCCATGCCCTATTCTAAAACTCCTTGTAGTTGTCTTAGGAGCTTCTCACAACCACACGCCATGCCCTATTCTAAAACTCCTTGTAGTTGTCTTAGGAGCTTCTCACAACCACACGCCATGCCCTATTCTAAAACTCCTTGTAGTTGTCTTAGGAGCTTCTCACAACCGCACGCCATGCCCTATTCTAAAACTCCTTGTAGTTGTCTTAGGAGCTTCTCACAACCACACGCCATGCCCTATTCTAAAACTCCTTGTAGTTGTCTTTGGAGCTTCTCACAACCCTCACGCCATGCCCTATTCTAAAACTCCTTGTAGTTGTCTTAGGAGCTTCTCACAACCACACGCCATGCCCTATTCTAAAACTCCTTGTAGTTGTCTTAGGAGCTTCTCACAACCACACGCCATGCCCTATTCTAAAACTCCTTGTAGTTGTCTTAGGAGCTTCTCACAACCGCACGCCATGCCCTATTCTAAAACTCCTTGTAGTTGTCTTAGGAGCTTCTCACAACCACACGCCATGCCCTATTCTAAAACTCCTTGTAGTTGTCTTAGGAGCTTCTCACAACCGCACGCCATGCCCTATTCTAAAACTCCTTGTAGTTGTCTTAGGAGCTTCTCACAACCGCATGCCATGCCCTATTCTAAAACTCCTTGTAGTTGTCTTAGGAGCTTCTCACAACCACACGCCATGCCCTATTCTAAAACTCCTTGTAGTTGTCTCTCTTTTCCTTATCTACCTTGAGAACCAACATCTTACGTTGTTGACTCAGGGTACAATGGTGAAATCACTGTGGGATAATCAAAGAAATGAGAAAGTAGCTCAAATTGCAAATGAGTTCAAAGAGAACAGATTACAGTGGTTTGGGCATATGTGCCAAAAACAAAAGAGAATTTGGTGAAGAACAGGTGAGACAGACAGGAAGAAGGCAAGAGGAAATGAGAGTGTCCAGCAAAGAGGTGGGTGGATTCATAGGTTCAGAGGTGTGTACTAGGCTAATAACCACTGGGGCCTTATTAAGCCTAGCCATGTTGTTTCACATCTCTGACAAGTTCTGATACCCTTGGTAAGTGTAAGTAGGGACTTGGGAGATGAACCATTTACAAACTGCCTGTGTTGATTAGAGACATAGGTGTCAAAGCAGGAATGAATTTCCTGTTTTCCATCCAATTATCCAAGTTACACTTTAATTCAATTAGGGAGGAACTCTGTTTCACATGGATGGGTACCCTGTTCTAAAGAAGGGGTAGCCTCTGGATACATACCTGTCTCTTCAGCAGGTCCTATTTATAACACAGGCAAGGTTTAAGTCTTTAGAATTTGTAATTATAGTGTTGTTTGTTTTGCAGATATGCAGGAGGTCCATCAGAGTGGGGTCTTACAATACCTTGTATGGCAAGCACAGATCTCCCCTCAACAGCCTGTAGGAGACAAAATATGAGAATAGGGTCTTGAAGCAGTCTGCATAGGACATGTTACTTACTCCTTGTATTCTTTTAGTGAGGAATGCCTGTGGATATTCCAGTTGTTAGATATGCCTGGTTAGGTACTTACCAAAGGGGACATTGTACTCAATGATAGGTCTGATGAATACCGAATACAGTGGGACAATGAACTTCTTGGTACTAGATGCCATACTTTTGTTTATAAGTTGCACAACACAAAATGATTTCCTCTCTACTGTAGACATGTGATTCTCAAAGGTGGAAGAGGTTAACAGCTTTAAGTATCTGGGAGAGGAGGTTGAGATTGCATTAAAGACATGCAACAGACAAGCATAAGTGTCATTGAAGATAGGAGAGTGACATCAAATCAAGAGAGATGGTGACAGTTGATATGATACCCCAACCCCATGTAGAAAATGGGAAAAGGGGGTTGATGTTGATAATGATGTATGACTTGACCCTATGCTATGGTGATGTTTTGGTGAACCACATATACCAATACTTATATGACATGTTCTCATATAATCCAGGGATAAAAGTGGTCAGCTGTTTCTGGCCATGAGCCCATATTAGCTATGGTCCTTGAAACTGCTGTCCATTAGGGAAGCTAGAGGTATTTTCCTTAAGTTTGTATCCATGACTTTTCCATTTAGCTATAAGCATGTAGCCACTGGGTTACCGTGGGATATTAAGAGGTCCTCTTCCAAACAATAATTAGCAGTTCAGCAATTTTTATAAAAAGTGCCCCATTACATGCCCATGACATATTCAGTATTACTGTGGAAATATACCATGTAAATGATACACAAAATAGTAGGTGCTGTGATGAAGTCTATTGGTTTCATAAGATTTTTTATCCATGGAGAAAAATGGAGAATTATTCAAACTACAAAACTATATTAAGATGACAACATTGTTATTTTAACTGAAAACCTATAGAAGCAAAGACAGTATTTTACCCTTTTGCCAAATCATACATGCAGACAACAGTACAGATATATATACCGAATCAGTCGAGGCCCGGGTTAACAATGACCGCCACCAGTACTGTTGGCCAACAGGGTGCTGGCAGAAATTGGGCTACTGTTGGTCGAAGGAGAAGAGGGGGAAGGCATGCCCGAAGGCAGGTAAAGGCTATGACTGTGATAGTGAGGGTCGGAACTTTGAATGTTGGCAGTATGACTGGTATAGGAAAAGAGCTAGCTGATATGATGGACCTTAGGACGGTTGGTATATTGTGTGTGCAAGAGACCAGATGGAAGGGGAGCAAGGCTAGGTGTATCAGATGTGGTTTCAAATTGTTTTATCATGGTGTGGATGGGAGGAGAAATGGCGTAGGCATTATCCTGAAGGAACAGTATGCTAAGAGTGTTTTGGAGGTGAAAAAGAGTGTCGGATAGAGTGATGTTTATGAAGCTGGAAATTGATGCTGTAATGATGAATGTTGTTAGTGCATATGCTCCACAAGTTGGGTGTGCGATGGATGAGAAAGAAAAATTTTGGAGTGAGTTGGATGAAGTGGTGATGACTATACCCAAGGGTGAGAGACTGGTGATTGGAGCAGATTTCAATGGGCATGTTGGTGAAGGGAACAGAGGGGATGAGGAAGTGATGGGTAGGTATGGTGTTAAGCAAAGGAATGCAGAAGGTCAGATAGTAGTGGATTTTGCGAAAAGGAGGAACATGACTGTGATGAATACATATTTTAACAAGAGGGAGGAGCATAGGGTGACATACAAGAGAGGAGGAAGATGCACACAGGTGGATTATATCTTATGTAGAAGGGCCAGTCTGAAGGAGATTGGAGACGGTAAAGTGGTGGCAGTAGTGGCAGGGGAAAGTGTAGTTAGGCAGCATAGGATGGTGGTTTGTAGGATGACATTGGTAATCAAGAAGAGGAGGATGATTGTGAGGGCAGCACCAAGGATCAAATGGTGGAAATTGAAAAAGGGTAATTGTGAGGTGATGCTCAGGGAAGAGTTAAGACAGGCACTGGGTGGCAGTGAAGAGTTACCGAATAGCTGGGTAACTACAGCAGAGCTAGTAAGAGAGATGGCTAGAAAGGTACTTGGTGTGACATCTGGAAATAGGAAGGAGGGCAAGGAGACCTGGTACTGGAATGAAGAAGTACAGGAGAGTATACAGAGAAAGAGGTTGGTGAAGAAGAAGTGGGATTGTCAGAGAGATGAAGAAAGTAGACAGGAGTATAAGGAGATGAGGTGCATGGCAAAGAGAGAGGTGGTGAAGGCTAAGGATAAGGCATATGAAGAGTTGTATAAAAGGTTGGACACTAAGGAGGGAGAAAAGGACCTGTATCAATTGGCTAGACAAAGGGACCGAGATAGGAAAGATGTGCAGCAGGTACGGTTAATAAAGGATGAGGGAAATGTACTCACAAGCGAAAAGAGTATGTTGAGCAGATGGAAAGAGTACTTTGGGGGGGCTGATGAATGAAGAGAATGAGAGGGAGAGAAAGTTGGATGATGTGCGGATAGTGAATCATGAAGTGCAGTGGATTAGTAAGGATAGCTATGAAGAGGATGAAGAACGGAAAGGCTGTTGGTCCAGATGACATACCTGTGGAAGCATGGAGGTGTTTAGGTGAAATGGCAGTGGAGTTTTTAACTAGATTGTTTAATGAAATCTTAGAAAGTGAGAGGATGACTGAGGAATGGAGAAAAAGTGTTTTGGTACCGATTTTTAAGACTAAGGGTGATAACTACAGAGGGATTAAATTGATCAGTCACAGCATGAAGTTATGGGAAAGAGTAGTGGAAGCTAGGTTAAGAAGGGAGGTGATAATTAGTGATCAGCATTATGGTTTCATGCCAGGAAAGAGCACTACAGATGCGATGTTTGCTCTGAGAGTGTTGATGGAGAAGTACAGAGAAGGTCAGGAGTTGCATTGTGTCTTTGTGGATTTAGAGAAAGCATATGACAGAGTGCCTAGAGAGGAGTTGTGGTATTGTATGAAGAAGTCGGGCGTGTCAGAGAAGTATGTAAGAGTGGTACAGGATATGTATGATGGTAGTGTGACAGCGGTGATGTCTGAGGTGGGAGTGACGGATGTGTTTAAGGTGAAGGTGGAATTGCATCAAGGATCAGCTCTGAGCCCTTTCTTATTTGCAATGGTGATGGACAGGTTGACAGACGAGATCAGACAGGAGTCCCTGTGGACTATGATGTTTGCAGATGACATTGTGATCTGTAGTGAGAGTAGGGAACAGGTGGAGGAGATCCTGGAGAGGTGGAGATATGCTCTAGAGAGAAGAGGAATGAAGGTCAGCAGGACTAAGACAGAATATATGTGTGTTAATGAGAGGGAGGATACAGGAATGGTGAGGATGCAGGGAGTAGAGGTGGCGAAGGTGGATGAGTTTAAATACTTGGGATCAACAGTTCAGAGTAATGGTGAGTGTGGAAGAGAGGTGAAGAAGAGAGTACAGGCAGGATGGAGTGGGTGGAGAAGAGTGTCAGGAGTGATTTGTGACAGACGAGTACCAGTAAGAGTGAAAGGGAAGGTCTACAAGAGGGTAGTGAGACCAGCTATGTTATATGGGTTGGAGACAGTGGCATTGACAAAAAGGCAGGAGTCAGAGCTTGATGTGGCAGAGTTGAAGATGTTAAGATTTGCACTAGGTGTGACGAAGATGGACAGGATTAGGAATAAGTATATTAGAGGGTCAGCCCAGGTTGGAAGGTTTGGAGACAAAGCCAGAGAGGCAAGATTACGTTGGTTTGGACATGTGCTGAGGAGGGATGCAGAGTATATTGGAAAAAAGATGCTAAGGATGAAGCTGCCAGGTAACAGGAAAAGAGGAAGGCCTAAGATAAGGTTTATGGATGTGGTGAGAGAGGACATGCAGGTGGTTGGTGTGACAGAGCAAGATGCAGAGGACAGGAAGAAATGGAAACAGTTGTTCTGCTGTGGCGATCCCTAACGGGAGCAGCCGAAAGAAGAAGACCTTCTACCAGCACCTGTGGAAAAACTATTGGCTTACTTAAAATCATGCAATGATGATTCTGATAAACAAGGATCCTTCCACCTGATGTCATATTCTGCCAGCTCTCCTTTCTAGGTACAATGTTCTGTTTTCCAGGGTATAACCAGTTCATAATATTCTCATACATAGCTAGAGCTGGGATGATTTTCTCTAACAATACCTAGAGTATTGCATTTTTTTCTTGCAGTTGCAGTACAATTGGTGCTTTTATTCTTACTCTTTACTGTAACCAAACTAGTAGCCCCGAGTATAGTTGATGAGACGGGGAGTGATCAGTGCTCAGAGGCACAATCGCAGGCTGTAGCCATCATGCTGGACAGGAACAACAAGCGAGAAGTAAGGATGTTAGGTACAGGTCATGTGACAGCAATCAAAGTCATGCTGGTAGCTTAGCATTTTATTACTCTGTGCTGAATGCAGTGTAGACATTAGACATCTCAGCACACTGTTTTAGTGGTAATCCCTACTTCACAGATCTGGGATCAGTCCTGAGCTCTGTTCACTATTTCTGTGAAGTTTTGCCTAGGTTTCCCCCGTGAATGTGTGGGTATCTTTCCAAGTACTCCTGTTTGCCCTTACTTTGTTGAAATGTGATGGTCGATACAGTCTACATACATTTTCTATTTCCCCTGCACTTATGGCTTGATTCATGGCTCATGGCTGAAAATGGTCCAAGAAGGACAAATTCAATTTAATGAATAATAATAATAAAAAAAAAATCACTTACAGGAAGTAAATCACTTCATCAGAATTCCAAAAGACAAAGAAAGCAGCCTCTATCAGTTACTTCACACTGTCTGGCGTAAGTCACTCTAGATGTTCATCAGAAAGAGAGCTACTCACACTACTGTCTAGAAATGACAGCTTAGGGATAATAACCCCATTTAGATCTACTGAATGTATTGGACATACCACTCAACTTCTTAGTATAAGAATTATGGACAAAGCCAAAAATAATAGGGGGATAAAGGCCTAAAATCAGAACATATTAAACTTAGAAAGTTGTAAAAATAACAAATTTTGCATTAGCATGTTTTTTCTGCTGGATGTGAAGTCTGAAATTCAAATGTCTTTGCATAATATAATGTCTTCAATCATCAATAATGTGCCAGAAAAGTACACATTTTAAAAGGAACAGACTGCAATATTAGGCAAAAGATTTTCCCTGTATGGCTCTGGCTATCATATTCTTAGTGTGTGTGTGTGTGTGTGTGTGTGTGTGTGTGTGTGTGTGTGTGTGTGTGTGTGTGTGTGTGTGTGTGTATTTGTTTGCGCATCTCTGTCTATGCATGTTTGAATTGTTGACCTTGTTTCAGTTACATTACAGCACCTCAGAATTTTTTTATTCACGTTCTAAATTTGGTGATCTGTATGAGGGTACTAAGTACTGCCACAGCACTGCTACATGGAATGCTAAATGATGGAGTTAATATGGGAATGCTATATGGAAATGATTTAAAAAAATAATGCATTATTTAAAAAATAAGTTTCTCATAATGTTTAAAGATCATGATTGCCAGTTTAGGATTCATAAAATGAACCCTAATCTGTGATTTTAGCTGAAGGTCTGATTGTTCACTGTCCAAATCCATCAGTTAGGTACTAACCAATGGGTTAGATGTAGGAACATTTTATTATTTGTAAATATTAGAGTTTAGGAAAGGTTACACAAAATGACAGCCTGCTTGCTAAATGCAATACACATATTATTTCACAAGATGGAGCAATTTACATATAACAATACTGCCAGAATCATTCTAGGATGGGGGATGAGACATTGAAAAAACAGGCATTTGCATAAAAGGGAGGCTTCAGTGATTTGTAAGATTTTTAGGTCACAGCTGAAATTTAGTAACGGATACAAATTCATTAAAGAGCTGTGTGATCCTTCATCTGTCTGCACTCTTCCAACAATGTACTGGTCTGTTGTGTTTACCCTGCTCACAAGCTACTGGGCATGTAAGGGGCTGTTTCATAAAAAATGAAATTATTTTTATGGTAAAATGGTTAGATTTTTATTGTAATTATGTCATGACCTCTGTTGATATAAAAGTAGCTCTGCTAGACTTAAAATGTAATATTGAAATGGTTCTGCATAAAAGTTACATTGAAATGATTTGTATTTTTTCAGGTTGCAGGTCCCAGCCCAGCCTGTCTCAGCCTCCCACTGAGTCTGTGTCTCTGGGACAAACAGCCAAACTGCCCTGCACCATGAGTGGGGGCAGTGTCAGTGGCTACTGGATACGCTGGTTTCAGCAGCGACCTGGGACTGCACCACGATACCTTCTTGTCTACAAATCTGACTCTGACAAGTATCAAGGCACAGGGGTCCCTGATCGGTTCTCTGGATCCAAAGACAATTCTCAGAACATCTGCTATTTAACCATCTCAGGTGTCCAAATAGAGGATGAAGCTGATTATTACTGTGCTACATGGGATAGTAGCTCTAACTCATACACACTGATACAGTTACAGGGGGAACTGAAACAGTAACTGTCTGCATAATTGTATCTGATTGTACAGCTGCACTAAAGATAGAATATTACATCTCACATCAAGATGTATAGCTGGAAGGATGGGTCATTAATCATATTCTAAATTTAACTTGAAGCCAAGTCAACTATGGTACATATGGACTGCTTTGGCTTCAGCATTGAACTGGGCTGGATGAGACACAGAATAGATACATCTGTTCTGCACTATTCCCAGCTTTCATGACACCCATGTGAACTAGTTTACCAAGTATTGCTGACTTACTTCTGATAGGAGGTATGTTAGTGGGGTCTCCTACCTGCAGATGGATAAGGTCATCAATGAGTGCACTAGAATCTGCTAGAGTCCTCAAATGCTGACAGAGTTGCAGTGGCAAGAATGGAAGGTTTATATTGTTATTTAGTCCTCTGTCATTACTAACCTTCCCAGCAGCAAACCGTGGCATGTCTGCTCTCTTACTCCCAAACCACTAAATGTTATTTGCTTTACTGTTGTACCAGTTTATAGCCCATGAATGTGATAAATACACTCACTGCGGCTCTCCCATCTGGTGTCATCTGCTTTCTTACTGCCATTAGAAATGCATCCAGGTCCACTCTAGGGGTCTATATTATAACATCGCAGTTTCACAACTTCGAATGTTCTAATATCGACCCCTATTCAGGGAATGCTGACAACACAGAACATGCAGAACAGCGAATTTTTTCCTAGGGAAAAAAATTGCTGTTTTGAAACACATACACACAACACAAGCACACCAAACAAACAGCAATCCACACACATACACCTAAAATCTTACATCTAACCCTACACTAAACTGTACATACACCACTAACTATCCACTTACCTTAACCCAAACCTAACCCTAAGGTGTGTCACTATCGCACACTCACCTCACCCACACCCTAACCCTAACTCACCTACTCATCACGTCCACACAATCACACACTTACCTGACCTGCGCCCTAACCCTAACTCACCTAACCCATGCCCAATCGCACACTTACCTGAACCCGACTCGTAACTTTCCACCACAGTGCTGAAAATAGCGAAGCGACAGAAATGGACAACCAAATTCTTTCCCTAGGAAAAAATTTGGTTTTCTGCAGCTTTGCTATTTTCAGCGTTCGCTGAATAGGGGTCAATTTTAGAACATTCGAAGTTGTGAAACTTCAATGTTCTAATATAGACCCCCACCACTCTAGTGCCTCTCCTTGGATGCACTCTAACCCACAGGGATTTCTAATATGGTAAAGCATCTCCCTCCCATGGAAATGTGCCTTTCTGAGAGAGTGCTAAGACAGGATAATGGGAATTGACTCAACTATGTTGTCTATATCAGAACCCTTTGGTGGTATTACAGAGTCAGCGGATCTGGTTAGCTTGCTTCATGGATGATTTGATCCTAGGCACTCATATTTACGTTATGAAAGAACATGTCAGGGAATGTGGAAGAGCACATAACATGCACAGTGAGAAGTAAGATGGCTACACTGAAAGAACTAGAGTATTGAGCATAAATCTGTAGACCCATGGTTAAATATTTTCTCTACACACTAGTGGTGAAAGGTGCACCATGTCTCAACATGAAATCTAGGTGGCAAAAAATATGAATGGAGTTTTAATGGTATGTAAAAAGTTCATGAGGCATTGCAATAATATTGCTAAATATGTTATTCACAAACATGGTGTACAACTGTGTAAGGCTGCTACACTACTGAAAACATAATCCTTATGCAATTCATAAACACTTTGTAAATGTGAAATAAGCTGTACTAAACCATTTCAATATCTGGAGCCTGCCAAGCAAATGAAGTCTGTTAACCCCATCCGCAATTCATGAATAATAAACTGACAGACTACCAGCTTCTGCTACACACAGATGATATGAGGCTCAAACTATAACTGCACCTAAATATTTAAACAACATCCTGATCGGCCTGCAAGACTGATGTGTTAGTTAGCATAGCAAAGCTAGACAACAACAATATAATATGAGCTGAAAAAGCAGAAGAATACTGCAAAAAAAAAAAAAAAAAAAAAGAAAAAATGCTTTGTCAAGATGCTGCATATAGCTGTAGTGCAAATTCATACAAGTAAAGAGCAACCACCCTTAGTTCCCCACAACACACTGACAGATAAATCTTCCACTAGTGGAAGGTAGCACATGACCAGATCACTTCACTGAAGTGTATGCAAAGCAACTGTACTTCACAATCATATCCAATGAGTCTTAAATCTCTCTGAATTTCTCAAAGCATTGTGGGTAAGCAAGCACCACCATAACCCAATGCCTTAACAGCTGTCTAAAGTGCCCAGTGTGCTATCCATACATAGAATGTTATAAGTACTACATGTCACTGTCATTGGCATGTACTGTTGCAATGCAACTTCAACGACAGGCACATTTTGTGCAAGTCTGTTCTGCACTGACAGATAGGGATGCGGCTTGTTTCCCAATTGCACAGTGCTACCTCAGCAGAATACCTAACATGTCCTGTCTACTAGCATTCACACAAAAATGTTATACTGTTGCACAGAAAACTCATACATAGCACAGATGTACTGCAATGTGAACATCCCCAACCTCCTTTTTCTGTCATGTATTGTGTCATGAATTCTTTGCAAGTAACAGCATGACAGACATCAATGTTTAGCCTAGCACACAGCAGGGAATTCCTAGAGGCACTTAGTCGAATTTACTTCATGGTACTACATTTGTGAAAATATATATTCTAACTAATGAAGGCCTGCTATGCAGACACTGTACAATTGGGAATCTGGTTCTGATAGTAGCAAAGGGCTGGAAGTGGTGACATGACAGCTGCTCTGTTGTACTCAATTGCAATGTTGCAAACTCAGTGTGGTGCATGACACATCATTGTGCATAATTTATAGTCTATAGGATAGGCTTGGGCCCAGGTGACAGGGAAAGATCATGATTCACAGTCTGTGAGATATGTTTAGGCATGCCTAACAGGCAATTTATTTTTGAAAACCTTTCCTTTACGTGTTTTAGTTAACACTAACTTATTTATAGTATTTATAACACCATTGTTAGATACAATTCCATACATCTCCACTCATACAGTACTATTATTTTTGCAATCAAACTGTTTGCATGTTTACACTACAGTTCTAAACTTTTATCTTCTTAATTACATAACTGTTTCTGAGCATCCGGCTAAACATTTCTCAATACTTATGACTGCATACTAAAAAGTCAAATATACTTCCCTTAATATAACACACAGTTGGCTATTTGCCTGAAGTGAAAACTAGGTATATCATTCTTCCACTTAAATTTCTTTATTCACCCCATTCTCAAATATGTCCCAAAACTATTTATTTGATGACCATCATCCCTTTCTACCAAAGTATATCATTACCTAGAATCTCCTTGTCTAAACTTCTTTTCAGTTTATTGTATTCACTGTGTTCTTTTACACATGAATGTTGTGCTCTCTAGCCTCCCTCCAAAAAATGCTATCAGCAAATACAAACCCGCTTATTAAATTTCTCTGTGACAGTGCAATGCTGAAAACTCCATCTAACTTTCCTTAATCATTCCTATCTTTCTATACATTACATTATATTAACCTTTGATACAGCCAGTACACCTACTCCTACCCAGACAACTGAACACCCAGATTTTGGACAGGTTTAGGGCAAGGACATTGATAGAGGAGTGTGGCTATTGCAGCTTTAGTGCCTGTTGAGTCTGACCATAGCCAACATGTGGGTGAGGTGCCACACAGGAGGAGTGATGGTGGTGCTCGAAGGAGGCCTGCTGTTTCTCCACCACCTGGTGTAGGTGTAATTTCCTGTACCACTCAGCAAATGTTTAGGTCTGCCATGGAGGCATAGGCACATTTCCATTATTTTTCTGGACAAATGTTCAGGAGGATGGATATGGCTCAGCTTGACATGTGTGAATGCCTACACCATGTTGCTGATGTCAAGGAGTGCATGCATGACACGTTGGAATGAGCAGTGTCTGTGATGGAACTTCAGCAGGGAGGGGAACAGCATCTCTGTGGGAACAGAACGGCAACATCACTTCCTGTCAGTCAATGTGGCAGTCCTAGATCATGCTCCCATAGTGCCAGTACTTCCACTGGTTCCTCAGTGAGTGTGCTGTCCCATACAAATGTGGCAGGCCATGGGGTCATGGCCCTGGGCATTCCCAGTAAGGGAACTCATCCAGGAGAGAGCAGTCACATAGTAGCAGTGCATCTGAGCATGGTTCTGGATGGCAACATGCCAGTGCAACTCTTGGCAGAGCCAGGTATTGCAGTTGGCGACATAAAACAATGAACTGCGACCTCTGCCATGCACAAGTCACACCTGCCCAGCAGGCCAAGACATAGAGCTAACACTCCACTTAGCTGTGCCCATGCACACACTCACACACCAATTTCATGTGGAGGACACACACACACACACACACACACACACACACACACACACACACACACACACACACACACACACACACACAAAACAGGTATTCACTTTATCTTCTTTGTATTTTATTTTGCCCCAGATGTGGGCCTTCTTACTCACAGTCACTCACCAACATTTTGGGTCAGCCTAGGCTTCCTGCCCTACCTTCACCACCCTCTGCAAGTGAAGATAACTGTGCCAGATCCCTTTGTGATTCAGGGAATAAAAAAATCATTGTCAGATGCTGAGGGTACATAGCTAGGTCATTGCTTACTATGTATATTTGCATTTCTGTTGTCGAAGTGTTCATTTTTATTGTGATTGGATATATTAATAGCTGAGCACATGCAATTATCACTACTTTCTACTGAATGCTGTTGCCAGATTTGAGAACTGAGAAACTGCACGGTGTATCATTAGTTTGTGACTCCTGTTTGTAATGACCAACACACAACACACTGTGTAAGTGATATGAACTGTGCCATATCCCTTACTTTGCAACATATGTCTTACAGGATGTTCCAGCCAACACCTATAATGCACCTCAAAGGTCACTCTATGATAATCTGATGTTAGGTTTATGTGACAGCACAACATGTATTTCCCCTTGCTTGCAGTTTAATATTGCACATTTTTATTTTATTTTTTATTTTCTATTTGTGTGATGTGCCACCTAGCACAAACAGATAAAGCACGTGTTTGCACAATGGTAAGCACAGCACAACAGTGGCCCAAAAATACATTTCCATGCAAGCTATATTTATATTTTATAAAAATATTCCCAATTGTTCCTTCTAGCTGCCTTTGAACTCAGTACCATGTGAACAAAAATAGGGTAAGAGTTGCCACAAAAATATGTGGAGCTACCCACTCAGTTGAGAAACAGGGGTATTTAAGGTATATTTAGCAACTGGTAGGCATAAGTGGCGTTGCATACACCTACTACTTCTCTGACTGTGTGGTAAAAGGTGCTAAGGTTATGCCTAATATGCTGTACAGATGGTACTCCGTTCAACTACAGATGTATGTAATTAGGTTTGTTGAGGGTTGCTGCTTGATGCGCCACTTAGCACAAATGGCTTTGCCTATGCGCATTTCATTTTGTGCGTAAAGTGGCAGTGTACAAACTGCATGAATGGGCCACCCACATAGCAGACAGGACCCAGACAACTGCACACATACACCGGATGTATTCAATTAATAGTATTGGTCATCAAGCAAACACATTTTCCAACAGTGCGCACTGTCACACAACATGTTTGCATGATGGTAAGCGATGCATAACACTTTCAAATGTTGCAAATCCAGAAAGTGCACACTCCCAATAAGCACAATACCACTAATTGGCAGGAAAACATTATTCTACATTGTCACAATTTGTGAAAGGCATGGGTGGCATTCCTGGAGAGTTTTTGAGATTCTGTGCTCAAAGATGGAGTGTCCAGGAGGCCAATGTCTTTGTTGGACTCCTAGTCAATGAACATGGGCCCAGGCTGCTGCAGAGGGACTACTGTAGTTTGAAGTATAAGGCAGAGGCATGAGATAGTTTGGCCCAGGCCCTGACCAGTGCTACCGGTATTCCTCGCACTGGTGAACAATGTAGGAATCACTACAGAGACCTCAGGATGAGGAAAAGGGATACCCTCAACTGTTGGACTGAGGAATGTAGGACTGGGGGCATACCACAGACATCCAAGTGTCACCTACAGAGACGCCTTGTCAGAGTTAAAAGCTGGATATAGTCAGGATTGGTACATTTAATGGTATTCTGTTCTGTTCTTTTTTTCGCACAGCCATCACAGACTGGGCATTGAATGTGAGAATCCATGATGCTAGAGTGGCATAGATGTAAGATGTATGTGCTATGTATGCATCCCAGCAGTGGGGTTATTTTAGTATTAAAAAGTTATGATGCATTTATTTGTTACTTATACAGTTGTATCAAAATGCGCATTCATTTCTTAACTGTAATAGTGAAGTATGTATGCATTAGTAGGGTAAAACAGTCCATTATTACAAAGTAGTCATAGGTTATGCCTTCAAAATCCACACTTCCCAAATATATTAAATATATATAATATACTAAATATGCTTAAGTTTCATTAATATTACAATGTAACAACAGAGCTGTAAAGCAGTGTGACCACTGGCTTGCTGTAAACTGTAATCAGTATATTTGGACCACACTTATGTGCAATGTAGTCACACATCAAGGATTGCTTACTGCAATCTTTAGTACATTGTGCATCTGTTAGAAGCTGAGTAGCCTGAACAGTAAACAGAGGTATTGGTTAGGAGTTTGTAATGTTAAGAGTAAAGGTAACAGAACAGAGTAAAATGACTGTATCATTGCTTTGTATGTCACAAATTACTAATGTTCTCTCTTTTTTCCCTCACGCCAACTCTTTTCCCTCTTTTTTTGGGAGGTATGTTATTTTCTTTTTTTGTATTTCCTTTTTTATTTTTTGTTTTGCCCACAGCACAGTTGGATAAGACTGTCCCACAGGACCTACCTGGCACCACTCCACTGACTACAGCACCACTGCCCAGCACATCTGGTGCAGTACCTGATAGCACCCCTTCTGCTGCCCCTGCAGTACCCTGCCCTTCAGGTAGAGTTTATCACCTGTAGTGAACAGCCAGGGATAGTGTGTAGGATTGTGCACCTCATTGTTGGTTCACCCCTATGCTGGCTGGACACACTGCTTCCATCATTGTATTAAATAACACAAGGAGACGCAGATGTCTGACACTGCAGTCATCGGTGCAGTGAGGTGACAGTGATGATAGTCCAGTGGGTGAGGACTCACTGTCACCCAACTTTACATCCATGGGTTTTACAATATCCCCACCCTCACCCCATCCATGGTGTTCACCCACCTTGTGCGTTCTTCATCGTCTCTGTCTCTTATCTTGTTTGTCTGCAATTGCTTCCTTACCTGCCCAACTTATATCACCCAGACATCCCTCATTCCTACAGCCCCTTCCCAACATTCTTCTCTATCTCTCTCAAAAAATAAAGGGCACCTGTCCCACAGAGAAAAATGTCCCATACATAGCTCTCCATTTTGCACACGTGTGTTCATGACACATACGATTATGTCAAACTCTCTATACAATTATTTATACAACAGATTGTTTGTGGTCATCCCTCTCTGGTGGTGCAGTCCAAAATCAGCCAAATTTGCATATTTTATTCTGGAAGAAATGGATAGCTATGGTTCTTTCCTACAAGCTTTATGCACATTTTTGCCTTGTTTTTTTTTCTTTGTTCTTCCCCCTGCTTGCTCCCAATTTCACTACTTTCCTATCTTCCCTATTTCCTTTCTTTAAAGAAATTCTTGTGTGATGGTGTGTGGTGCACAACAGTGCACCACAATGGTTGTGGGACAGGTGCCCATTTATTTTTGAGACAGAGGTGAATATTGGGGAAGGGATGTAGGAATGTCTGGGTAAGGTAAGCTGGGCAGGTGAGGAAGCAATTGCAGACAGACAAGACAAACAAGATAGGGATGGTGAAGGAAACACAAGGTGGGTGAGCACCATGGATGGGGAGGGGGATGGGAAATCGCATCTCATATATGTCAAGTCAGTTGACAGTGACAATCTAGTACTCACCCAGTGGACTGCCATCACTGTCACCTCACTGCACTGCTGGCTGCATTGCCTGATGTCTGTTTTTCCTACAGGTGCTCTGCACTAGGATGGAGAGCAGGTGTTACATCCAGAGTAAGTGTGCACCAACAGTGCGGAGCACAATCCTATGTATCATCCTTTGCAATTCATCACTGGTGATAAGGGCCCAGGTAGTTCAAGAGCAACAGAGGGGGTGCTACCAGGTTCTGCACCAGATGTACTGGGCAGAAGTGCTGTAGCCGGTGGAGTGGGGACAGCTGGATCCCTTGAGACAGTCTTGCCACACTGAGGTATGGGAAAAACAAAAAATGAAAAAGTAAACACACAAAAGACATAATAAACCAAAAAAAAAATTAAAATAATAAACAAAAAAGAGAAAAGGTTCTTTCCCTGCATGGAGGGCCTTCATTAGAAAAGGTTTGGGGTGAGAGAAAAAAAGGGATAACATTAGTAACTCCATATGTGACATACAAAGCATTGATACAATTACTCCTCTAATAAGTTGCTTCCTTACTTTTAAGACTACCCAGTTTATAACAGAGGTGCACTATAGTATAGATTGTAGCCACCAATCCTTGATGTGTGCATATATGCATGTTACAGTTATATTGATTACAGCGGTTTTTGGACGCACAACTAAAGTACTGTACTGTTCTTCTGTCCTACAGACTACTTCATGCATACTTTTCCTTTTACAGTCTAGAGATGCATGCCTACTGTTATTTAAGAATATGGCACCATTGTTTTTGTGCTTCAAACTAAGGTATGCATAGTTTCTTTTACAGTTGGATATGCATGGTCAACCTGATACAACTCTATTAAATAACAACTAAGCGGTCCTTAACTTTTAATTCTACAAAATTACTATAAACATTATTATTATTATTATTATTATTATTATTATTATTATTATTATTAAAATACCATTTAGACAGTACTGTTCTGATGAATACATACCACATGCGTCTTGCATCCTTACTAGACATGTGGCATGGGATCAAACATTCAAGACTCTCTCCTCAGCAGCTTGGAAAACCAGAACAGAACACCATTATGAATACCAGTCTTGACTATATTCAGCTTTTAACTCTTAAAATTACTCAATGAAATTGATACTTACATATCTGTGGGTGTCCCCTGCCCAACATTCCCCAATCCAAAGCTTGAGGGTACCCCAATTCCTCCTCTGGAGGTCATCAAAATGATGTCTGCATTGCTCATCTGTGCAGGGGATACCTATCACACGGATTAAGGCCCTGGCAACACTATTCCAGGCTTCAGATTCATATTTTGAGCCAGAATAGACCCACTGCAGCAACATGGGCCCATGCTCTCTAACTAGGAGTCCACAATATTCTTGGACTCCTGGACACCCCAAAGCTGCACCTGAAAGTGCACACCATCTAGAGCAACTCTAGACATGTCTGCCATATTTCAAGATCACTGTCTAGTGAACACTTCCCGACAGTTTATATGGTGCTGTTACCCACCTATTCCACATCTTGTGCTTACTGAGAGTGTGTTGATTTTGAATTTGCAACATTTGAAAACATTGCATATCATTTACCATTGTGCAAAGATGTTAGGACAGAGTGCGCACTGCTGAGGATGATGCTTGCTTGGTAGTAAGATATGCACAACAGAGTTGAACAAAGAGATTTCTAGCTGATTAGGTATATAGGTACTTGTGTAAATGGGCTAGTCAATTTTATCATATATGCAGTTGTCCTACACCTGCAGCTATTACAAAAAAAAGGTTGAAAAACAGTTGTGTATCTTGTACTTTATTGTTATAATCTGTACTCTCACAATGGTAAAATAAAACTTGCACACCCTGTACTAGAATTCTGTACCATCTGCACTCCACCCCTACACCTGCTGCCACAGGATTATTGAGATGGATACCTGCTTCCTTAGTAGTTATTGTAAGGTTCTTGTTGTTAACCATAGCACAATATTATTAACTGAATGCATGCAGTTCATATGTGTGGCTGTCTGGGTCCTGTCTAGAACCTGGGTGGTCCATTTCTCCAGTATGTGTGCTGCTGCACTTCGTGCAAACCAGCTGAGCATAGCTAAACATGTTCATGCCAAGCAATGCATTGAGCAAGCACTGGCAATTAAAAAATATATTAAAAAAGGATAAAACAAATTAATTAAAACACAAACGGCAGACTGTCCACAGTTTTGCAGAATGTGCAGATATTTGTATCATATATTTGGCCTTTTCCATGTCAAATGGGTGGTTTATTGTGAAATCACTGAAGATTGCAGTCAACCTATCATGGCATGTACATTTGTGTTCCACACTTCACATCTTTCAGAAAATCATGCTTGCCCTTTGCCATAGAATGATCCACATTCACAATATGGGTACTGTGGCTATCAACACCGGGGTGAGCTGCAAAGCATTCCCTACACGTGCCATGAGTCATTAATATTTATGGCGTGAGATTACACGATGCCGTGTAAAGCTCGGTATTGTGCACATGAATACACTCCGTGTAGGCTTTGCGCAGAACCTACACAGTTTATTCAATCTAGCTGCATTTTATTCAATCTAGCTGCATTTCTAATTTGATTTAATTTTTTTGTAGTATTTTTTAAAGACTTTACAATTATTCTTCTTAAAATATTTTGTAATACTTTGAACCTTTTCTCCCCCAGGCTTCCACTGAAAATGGGCTCCTACCCAGTCGGACTTTCTCAGTAATCAAATAGCAATAAATCAAACAATCGATAACTAAATAAATAAATAAAATAAATGTAATTCAAGTCCTTCCTTAATAAAGAAATATTTATTATTATATGTCCTCTTACACCTCTCTGAAAAAAATGTAAGGGTAGCAACAAATTTGTCTAAACAAGAGGTATCTATTGAGATACACTACTAGCAGCCTAAAACTGGAACAGCTTTAAGAAATAATTTTCTGCTGAGTATCTTATGAACTCTATGTAGAAAGACTGGCACCTCATTGATACATGTGTTTGTTCAGCTATAATGTAAATATTAAAAATCTCTAGCGTATTGCAAAACTTTTCACTAAAACTTTTTGATTCCTAATAGTCCCCTAGGCTGAATTTATAAAGAATATTGAACAGTATTGTTGTGCAGAAATGTAACATCAGGTTTATTATAGTGCTTTTAATCAAAGAAAGAAAGAATAAGTAGGTTTGAACCACAAGTCATAAAAGAAAAAAATGAAAAAATAAATCTGTAATTAAAAGTATTTAGAAACTGCACTTTCAAAGAATGAAGTGACCAATAATTAACAAATAATATGTATGACAATGGCCCACATCAAATTCTGTGGCAAATAAAGCAGCAGTCCCAACAGCTATAATAATACAAATATGTCAGTAAAACAATCCAAACAAAAAGAAATTGCAAAGAATGTCTGCAGTGTTGCAGTACTTGAGTATTCAGTTATAGTCACAGGTAGTCACAGGTACAATCACTTATAGCAGCAGTTCTGTAAAGCTTGTTCTTCATAAAAAAAAAAAAAAACAGTCCCCGGGATTCATGAAGCTTGCACCAGGTGGCGGAGTAGCGTTGGCGATCTAGCGCCAAATATGGCCGCCGAGCGATTTGGGTACGAGCTGTTTCAACGTACACTACCAGCGTACGCCAGAGCTGCACAGCTCCCGGTGCATGTATGCTAAGTACACCATGCGGAGCAGTGTAGCATGCAAATAAAGGTATAAAGAGATTCATGAAGTGGTACAGGCGTAGCATAAGCATGTAGAAATGTAAACCAAAAAAAAAACGGTTTACATTTTGTCACACATAAAATCAGAGCCATGAAAGTGGACCAAACTTACATATTATAAAGTTAATATATGCCAATGGCTAAATATATAGCCAATGGCATAAAAAAAAAACATGCACAACATATAAAAAATAACATTTAATGTCATGGCCACACTAACACAAAGTAAAACTGCAGTGCATCTGTGCGCAAATGGGATCACAAGGAAAATACATTTAGATGTCATAAAACTGCAATGTAACACAATTCATGATATCCCCATAATAGTCAATGGCATGCATGCTACACCACAACCATGGCGCAAGGGTTGCTAAGGGTCTGTGACAATGTTCCGTGCGGTAACTAGGAATTAGCAGTCAATGCCATGCAAATGAGTCAAGTAATACCGAATTGCAAATGCTCCACCAGCGTAAGGATGTACCACACGGTGTAGCGGTACAACACCGAGGAGTGACCTGGAGGTAAACATGACATCAAGAGAGGGGTGCGTCACCGTAGCTGTAAGCACATTGGATCATTGCTAACCCATGTTGCCTGTTGCTAAGCAAAGCCGCAGGATAGGGGTGTGGAAGTAGCCATAGTTTTGCTTAGCTGAGAGCACACAAGGTAACCAAAAGTTAATTTGAACGTGGATGAAAAGGCACACGAAACCTGGTAAACAGCTGTGCATGGCGCACACCACAGCTGAAACAGAAAGGATACGGGAAGACAATAAGGAAATACTGCAGCATGGTAATTGGAGTACAAATGACTAATTAACACCTAGGAACTCACAGTGGGTCATAGACAACAGCTAACAAGGCTGCTAGCAGTTACCTGCAGAACAGAAAAGGGGAGGTGCCGTACAGCAAAGAAAAGAGAACTGTCATAGCAGAATAAAGCAAACTTGCAGTAGATCACCTACATAACAAATTTCCCAACACAATCCTGGGTTGTGAAAGTACAAAATGAGAAAGCCGGCAGCTGGATGCATGCCTGACAAGGGGAGGGGAATCGGGTTGAAAATTGAAGTAAAGGGCAGTAGATGAATCATGGCAGCCAAGCGTAAGTCAACACCAAAGGCCCCACAATAGCAGTACCTGATGTAAAACCAATAATTAAGATACCCTGCAGCTGGAATAGCACAAACACACCCAATTACACCAGCATCATCCATTGCACAATAGTATAAGGTGTGAAAGCCCCACACACACACTTGTGTATTTCCAGACACTCTGCACCATTAGTGTATACAGATGGGGAACTTTTAATGTGTACATGTTAGGGGCTGCCATAGCTTTGATTCACCAGCATGTGTTGGAGACTGGCGGTGGTGTGGAGGATGATGCTGACAACCATCTCAGGCACCGGAGGAGGAGAAGAGTGTTCAGACCCAGGGTAACCTACCAGGGGCTACATGATCTGGAGATAGCAGAGCATTATAGGGTGGGCAGGGACATCATACAGCAACTTGTTGAGCTGTGTCGGCCACACCTCAGAGCCAGAAGTAACAGAGGGGAACCCATCTCAGTGGACATGAAGGTACATGTAAGGTTGAGAATACTAGCAACAGGTACCTTCCGAAGGCCAACTGGGGATATCATGGGGATCTCACAGGCATCAGCATCCAGGGTACTCCACCAGTTCCTGGATGCCATGTTACCACATGCCAATGAGCACATATACTTCCACCGAACGCAGGAGGAGTTGGCCAGCAATATGCATCTCTTCCACCATGTGGCAGACTACCCGGAGGTACTGGGTGCAATAGACTGCACACACATACACATCAAGTCATCACCCAGTGAGCAGGGTAGGTGCTACATAAACCGCAAGGGATTCCCCTCCATCAACTGCCAGGTCATGTGCAATGCCCAGGGCATTATTATGGATGTGTGTGCTGGCAGCCCTGGAAGTTATCATGACTCCCACATCTGGCATGCCTCACAGCTGTATTAGGTATTTGCCAGGGGGGACATCTCATATGGCCACCTGGTGGGGGATGCTGGCTATGCACTGGAACCGTGGATGATGACTCCCATCAGAAAGGCACACACAGCCACGCAAGAACGCCATAATGAGGCACACGCAGAAACCAGAATCATCATAGAGCGCATGTTTGGGATGTTGAAATCATGGTTCCATTGCTTGGACATATCTGGTGGATCCTTGCAGTACTCTCCAGGCATGCGTACCCACATCTTCATAGTATGTGCCATGCTACACAATATGATCCTGCGGAAACAGCTGCAGCAGGGACAGAATGGTGAAGGCCATCACAGCCCACCACCATTGCCAAGGGACCCACAGGCACAGAGGGACTCAGACCATGAACACCCTGTGCTAGCCTCAGTAGGCAGATGGAGGTATGCCCATTATGCCCATGCCTTGGCAAAGAGGGAACGTATAGCACACACACTGACAGTGCAGGCACTCATGGATTGACACCCTTCTCCACCTGCACATACAGCAAACATGGATGGCACACACACACGACCACCTGTAAATTGTTATGTATAGGTGGTCTACTGTGTGCATCCTACATAGGTAGCCCTCAACTATTGTACACACAACCGCCATTGGCACAAGGTAAGTCAATGCCTGAACAGTAAATTAAGCTATCAGCATCTGTCCATACTGTATGTAGAGGTTCATAGATACATAGGTAGGTACATGCCCAACTGCCGAGGCCACTCATAAGCAAAGGCAAAAAGTGTCTGCCGTCGCCACCCCATCGATTAACTAACTGTCCCTCTGTGGAGCAGAGACAATTGCGGGATCCCTGGGGTGTATCCACTGTTCCCCAGCCACTCTGCAAGGATTCCCTGGAGTGTTAGTGAGGGGGTTTGTATAATGTAATCAGAGATGTAGTTCCAAATAACGGGGAGTATCCCTGACAGGAATCTTCACAGATGTTTACATGTTACATAGTATACCTTAAACACAGCTTGCATATATAGGTAGTTCTCCACAAAATAATAAACATGTGGAACACACAACCACTGAAATGTGCGTTAATCACCCTTGCACTACCAGTGCCTGCAATGAGAGGTAAGATATCACTGCTAGGATTAGAACACACAACCATGTACATAATCATCACAATAACATACCACTAAGCTACCTGAGATGTACCAATGGCAGTCGTGTATACTGACAGGATAAATCACAAAAGGTAGGAATGTGTTGAAATAGGACAAACTGGCATTTACCCAATGAAAGGTGTATGTTATATACATATATATATAGATAGAGCTATATATATATATATATATATATATATATATATATATATATATATATATATATATATATATGTCGATATATGGGGATATACATATATATGTAGATATATAGAAAGGTTACCAACATCTACATAACAATGGAGGCACATATAAATGGGATACCTACCACATACCGACAGGCGTAATCCCGAGGTTTAAGATCCAAAAGAACACAGTACCGAAACACCATATGCGTGAGGTGTAAAATAACGATGTTATGAGACAGTTAGTCAGTGCTTCTGGTGTTGCGGTTCAGGTAGGTTACTGTGTGTAAGTGTGTTTCTTAGGGCTGTAGTGTGTGTAAGTGTGTGTTCTGGGTGTGGTGTGTGTTCTTGGGGGACTGTAATGTGTGGGTGCGGGTTAGCTTTGTGCGTCTGTTTGCACGATCTAGGAGGTAGAATATTAAAGTGGGGGGGTGTGGGGGGAGCAGACACCTACATGGGGGGGTGTAGGGGGGTTTGGCCACCAGCTCATACGTAGTGTAGGATGGTTTGTTTGAATGTGGTGGGTAGCAGTGTGTCTGTGTGTGCCTGTGTGTGTTCCATGTTCGTGCTACTTTCACGAGTTACTATTGTTGTCGGTGATGTGGGGTATGGGAGTCTGGGCTCGGTACTGTGTGCATCGGAACTCTGTGGTTTCGGGATTCCGTAGGTATCCCGTATACAGCAGTTGAAGCGTTCATATATGTGTACAACATGAACCATAGCAATCACACATTCCACCACTACCAACCTTTATGAACAAAGGATATGGAGAGTATATGCCTATACACGATTACAAATATGTGCTATGGACATGAGCCAATGATAGTGTTACTACCAGTCCCACTTTGTGAGGGACAGTCCCTCTTTGGGCGGTTGTGTCCTGACCAAATATATTAAACGAGACAAATGTCCTGGGATTGTAGGACGTAATTATGTCCCATATGTACTGTAATAGTTGCATACAATAAGTTTTTCTGTATCTAAAATACCTACATGTTACAAGAAACAGGATAAGCAACTAAACTGCTACAAGAATAAGCTTATATTTAGGCAAGAAAGGAAAGTTCTATCCCTTGTACTGACTGCGGGTTTGTGTCAGCCTGTAAATTCTGATGTGTGTCCCGAAAATGTCCCACTATGGCCATATGAAAAGGTGGCGACCCTAGCCAAAGAGGGTCAGTCACCAACACAACTACGATGACTGCAAATACCTATGACAGAAATACACAGCTTTCATGTAGCAACACTTTATTACATTCAGATGTATTACCGAAGGGATTCAAGGACTAACATCACCTGCATGCTATACAGGAACCACATAACAGTGCCTTAATGAATCAGCCTGCAATTACCATTGCATTAGTCCACAAAAGGATAGGTGTTCAAATAGGGAAGGAACCCTCACACACATATCGATTATGTATAAAAACAGTTCCTACATACCTGCATCTGCTATGCACACCCACCAACATTTACCCCACACCCAAACAAATTACAATACAAACTGTAATAACATCACAAATCATTCACTCACTGTACGACATCTGCAGAAGCCTTAACATACCTTGTCAGAGACACACTAGCATGGCCCTATGTGAAATAGCTGCTGTTATACAATGAAACAGCTGCTGATGTTACAGGGTTTGTTTGCACTAATCCCGTTTCAGAGGGTTGTGTGTACACTGGGATGTGTTAGCAATATGCTACACTTGTACACCAAATCAAGGATGTCTGGTGAGCACACTGTAAACCACATAACAGTTCATGCATAGCCATACAGCCTTGAGCTGCCCAAACATCCTTGCCAGACCCCGCATAAGTAGCAATGTTCTGAAATATAACAGTTGTACTCACATGTAGAACAAAATCATCTAGCCATTACACACAATCCACAGGAGTCATGAAGCTAATATATCTCTGTGTGTCTCCATATAGCTGTTGAAATATATCGCAAACAACACATCCAGGCCATCTTCCTCGAAAGTAAGGCAAACGGACAACGCCCAGAAGGAGTACTCAGTTATACACCACTGTTGCCATGTTATCGACTAATGGAGTAGCTGCACAGCTGATGTGCATCTAATTAACTACTTTGGAACACCAATTGGTGGACAAGATACCACATGTTACTGATATGCAACTAGAAAAGGATGGGTTATCACACATTCAAACCATCTGTATATACCAGGAGAATGTTACAAAGAACATTGAAAGACAAACTGAAAAGGATTGAATCAACAGTTAACGACACCTCGGCTTACTAATAAGGTATGTAGAACAGTCATTATGTCTGTGTATTTAGTACCTTTCTGTAGTATTTAAAGTGCATGCAATCTATATAGTGGAAACAGTTATCTTGTAGTGATGCATTGTTGAGCATAGTAATGCTTGTAGTATTTGTGTGTACTGCTGTAGGTCACAAGGCAAACACCGCATACACCACAAGGGATGCTATATAAGGGCTTTGAACAGAAATACTCCTCACCGGCCACTGTCAGTGGCAGGGCTGGTCCAACAAGTATGTGCTATAACAGGGGATAGTATATGTTGACATATTGTAATGGTAGCCATATGTATGGGTGTATTACTGAGAACAACATGTCGAAGGTTGGGCTACTGTGCAATTATGATTTGCATTGTGGGATATTGTGCCAATAACTGCGTAATGTACAATATTGTAGGCAGATATGTATTACAAGCTACATAGCATTACTGTTATATTTTAGGTTCATAGGTTCATACTAGGCTATCTGCCCTAGGGCATTTATAAGCCTAGCCAGAGTGTGTTTGGCTTTCGCCACCCATTTTAAATTAATTTTGCTATGCCCTTTGTCGAGGTTAGTATACTGTGCCTCTGTCTAACAGTGACACAGAAGTGATACCCGGGGTAAACCTATGATCTCCCATCCACTCATCAAGATTCCTGCCTAACCTGGACTGGGATTTTATTCCTGAGTGAAGGGAGCCTCTGGGTTATGAATCTGTCCCTCCAGCATGTCCTATTTATTTCAGTGCTGAGGTTCAAGTCTCTCGAGCGCATAGCTCGATGGGATTTGGATTTTATGAGGTGCAGCATGTCCATTAATTCCGGATTGGACATGGCTTTATACGTCAGGCACAGATCGCCTCTGAGCAGGCGATATGCCACTGAGTAGAGCTGAAGTTTCTTTAACCGGGCAGCATATGGCATCTGTTTGAGCCCTTTGATCCTCTTGGTGAAGTACTTTTGGGGTCTTTCCAGTTGCTGCAGGTGTCTGGTAAGATGCATCCCAAAAGGGGCATTGTACTCAATTATGGGCCTGATGAGGGATGAGTAAAGAGGCATGATGACCTCCCCTGATCTAGATGTGAATTCCTTCATGATTAGGTGGGCTATATAAAATGTTCTTCTAACCACTTTGGCCACATGGTTGTCAAATGAGAGATTGCTATCAACTTGGGTCCCCAGGTCCCTAATTACTTCTTCTGTACTTAACGGATTACCACCTATGTGGTAATTTGTGGGCACTTTGTTTTTGCCAAAGGGGATGACTATACACTTTTTGGCGTTTAGCTTGAGGCCATGGCTCTGGCACCAGTTGTCTGTTTCTATGAGGCCCTTTTGGAGGATGCTTGTGTCAGCTGGAGAGTCGATTACTGTGTGCATCGGAACTCTGTGGTTTCGGGATTCCGTAGGTATCCCGTATACAGCAGTTGAAGCGTTCATATATGTGTACAACATGAACCATAGCAATCACACATTCCACCACTACCAACCTTTATGAACAAAGGATATGGAGAGTATATGCCTATTATACACGATTACAAATATGTGCTATGGACATGAGCCAATGATAGTGTTACTACCAGTCCCACTTTGTGAGGGACAGTCCCTCTTTGGGCGGTTGTGTCCTGACCAAATATATTAAACGAGGCAAATGTCCTGGGATTGTAGGACGTAATTATGTCCCATATGTACTGTAATAGTTGCATACAATAAGTTTTTCTGTATCTAAAATACCTACATGTTACAAGAAACAGGATAAGCAACTAAACTGCTACAAGAATAAGCTTATATTTAGGCAAGAAAGGAAAGTTCTATCCCTTGTACTGACTGCGGGTTTGTGTCAGCCTGTAAATTCTGATGTGTGTCCCGAAAATGTCCCACTATGGCCATATGAAAAGGTGGCGACCCTAGCCAAAGAGGGTCAGTCACCAACACAACTACGATGACTGCAAATACCTATGACAGAAATACACAGCTTTCATGTAGCAACACTTTATTACATTCAGATGTATTACCGAAGGGATTCAAGGACTAACATCACCTGCATGCTATACAGGAACCACATAACAGTGCCTTAATGAATCAGCCTGCAATTACCATTGCATTAGTCCACAAAAGGATAGGTGTTCAAATAGGGAAGGAACCCTCACACACATATCGATTATGTATAAAAACAGTTCCTACATACCTGCATCTGCTATGCACACCCACCAACATTTACCCCACACCCAAACAAATTACAATACAAACTGTAATAACATCACAAATCATTCACTCACTGTACGACATCTGCAGAAGCCTTAGCATACCTTGTCAGAGACACACTAGCATGGCCCTATGTGAAATAGCTGCTGTTATACAATGAAACAGCTGCTGATGTTACAGGGTTTGTTTGCACTAATCCCGTTTCAGAGGGTTGTGTGTACACTGGGATGTGTTAGCAATATGCTACACTTGTACACCAAATCAAGGATGTCTGGTGAGCACACTGTAAACCACATAACAGTTCATGCATAGCCATACAGCCTTGAGCTGCCCAAACATCCTTGCCAGACCCCGCATAAGTAGCAATGTTCTGAAATATAACAGTTGTACTCACATGTAGAACAAAATCATCTAGCCATTACACACAATCCACAGGAGTCATGAAGCTAATATATCTCTGTGTGTCTCCATATAGCTGTTGAAATATATCACAAACAACACATCCAGGCCGTCTTCCTCGAAAGTAAGGCAAACGGACAACGCCCAGAAGGAGTACTCAGTTATACACCACTGTTGCCATGTTATCGACTAATGGAGTAGCTGCACAGCTGATGTGCATCTAATTAACTACTTTGGAACACCAATTGGTGGACAAGATACCACATGTTACTGATATGCAACTAGAAAAGGATGGGTTATCACACATTCAAACCATCTGTATATACCAGGAGAATGTTACAAAGAACATTGAAAGACAAACTGAAAAGGATTGAATCAACAGTTAACGACACCTCAGCTTACTAATAAGGTATGTAGAACAGTCATTATGTCTGTGTATTTAGTACCTTTCTGTAGTATTTAAAGTGCATGCAATCTATATAGTGGAAACAGTTATCTTGTAGTGATGCATTGTTGAGCATAGTAATGCTTGTAGTATTTGTGTGTACTGCTGTAGGTCACAAGGCAAACACCGCATACACCACAAGGGATGCTATATAAGGGCTTTGAACAGAAATACTCCTCACCGGCCGCTGTCAGTGGCAGGGCTGGTCCAACAAGTATGTGCTATAACAGGGGATAGTATATGTTGATATATTGTAACGGTAGCCATATGTATGGGTGTATTACTGAGAACATCATGTCGAAGGTTGGGCTACTGTGCAATTATGATTTGCATTGTGGGATATTGTGCCAATAACTGCGTAATGTACAATATTGTAGGCAGATATGTATTACAAGCTACATAGCATTACTGTTATATTTTAGGTTCATAGGTTCATACTAGGCTATCTGCCCTAGGGCATTTATAAGCCTAGCCAGAGTGTGTTTGGCTTTCGCCACCCATTTTAAATTAATTTTGCTATGCCCTTTGTTGAGGTTAGTATACTGTGCCTCTGTCTAACAGTGACACAGAAGTGATACCCGGGGTAAACCTATGATCTCCCATCCACTCATCAAGATTCCTGCCTAACCTGGACTGGGATTTTATTCCTGAGTGAAGGGAGCCTCTGGGTTATGAATCTGTCCCTCCAGCATGTCCTATTTATTTCAGTGCTGAGGTTCAAGTCTCTCGAGCGCATAGCTCGATGGGATTTGGATTTTATGAGGTGCAGCATGTCCATTAATTCCGGGTTGGACATGGCTTTATACATCAGGCACAGATCGCCTCTGAGCAGGCGGTATGCCACTGAGTAGAGCTGAAGTTTCTTTAACCGGGCAGCATATGGCATCTGTTTGAGCCCTTTGATCCTCTTGGTGAAGTACTTTTGGGGTCTTTCCAGTTGCTGCAGGTGTCTGGTAAGGTGCATCCCAAAAGGGGCATTGTACTCAATTATGGGCCTGATGAGGGATGAGTAAAGAGGCATGATGACCTCCCCTGATCTAGATGTGAATCCCTTCATGATTAGGTGGGCTATATAAAATGTTCTTCTAACCACTTTGGCCACGTGGTTGTCAAATGAGAGATTGCTATCAACTTGGGTCCCCAGGTCCCTAATTACTTCTTCTGTACTTAACGGATTACCACCTATGTGGTCATTTGTGGGCACTTTGTTTTTGCCAAAGGGGATGACTATACACTTTTTGGCGTTTAGCTTGAGGCCATGGCTCTGGCACCAGTTGTCTGTTTCTATGAGGCCCTTTTGGAGGATGCTTGTGTCAGCTGGAGAGTCGATTATGGTGCCCAATTTGCAGTCATCTGCGAACTTGGTCAGTCACAGTCCTTCTGTGTTGGCCTGTACCTCCAAGAAATATATACCAAACAAGAGAGGTCCCAGGACTGAGCCTTGTGGGATGCCACTTGTAACTGGTTTGGAGTCTGACATGGCTCCAGCAATTCTTACCATGTGGGTTCTGTCCTTGAGCCAGTTTGCAACCCATCTAGTGACATAGGGGTTTATATTTAAGCTGGTGAGCTTATCTATAATGCCCGAGTGGGGTATTGTATCGAAGGCTTTTGCAAGGTCCAGGTAGGCTCTGTGGACCACCTTCCCCTCGTCAATGGCCTTGGTGACTGTTTCAAAGAAATCGACCAGGTTTAAGAGGCAGGATCTGCCCTTAACAAAGCCGAACTGGGTAGGATCCAGTGTCTGTAGGTCCCCAATATCTTTATTTATGAGGTCCATGATGATCCTTTCCATAGCTTTGCAGATCAAGCTAGTCAGGCGATAGTTTCCAGGATCCGTTGAGGCACCACCTTTGTGGAGAGGGACCACTGTTGCTGTACGCCACTCTTTGGGTACATATCCTGTAGTAAGGCTGAGACTGAACAGTAGTTTTATGTTTGCGTTTAGCTCTTCTTGGAGTTCATGTAGGATGCAGCCCGGGACACCGTCTTGTCCCATTGATGCTGTGTTTTTTGCTTTGGAGAGGGCGGCTCTTACCTGAGCATCTGAGATGTCAGGGGGGCAGCACTCTGCTGGGATAGATATTTGCCCTTTTGGTGGGGAGGGGGGGAAAAGTTTCTGCTGAACCTGTCAGCTAGGATGTTGGCAATGTCTGTGGGTTCAGTGTATTTTTTGTCATTTTGGACTAATTCTGAGCATATCTGGGAATTCCCACCCAGGTTCCTAACATAATTAAAGAAAGCCTTGTGATTATCCTTAGTGTCCTGTGCAATTTTTCTCTCGAAGCTGGCCTTAGACGATTTTATGAGTGCCCGTAGTTTTTTGCTAATACTGATCAGAGATGCCTTCCCTTTTTGGGATTTTGCTCTATCATGTAGTAGCTTCCTCCTTCTATTGTATAGTTTGTTTATGGCTGAGGTCCACCAGACAGGACGTCTGCCTTTGGAGGATTGGGTCTTGGTTTTATTTGGGATTGCAAGATCCATGCATTCCTGAAGGTGTTCATAGAATGCGTTTATAAAGGATTCTGCAGTCTGGGCAGATTTTCCACAGGCCGGGGCTTTGAAGGATTCCACCTCGGTTTTGAGGAGTGTGAAATTTGCTTTAGAGAAGTTTTTCACTGTGGTTTTCTGGGCAGGGGGTGGGGTCGGGATGTGAATATCCAGGGAGATTAGTTTATGGTCTGATCTTACCAGTGAGGGATACACTTCTGGTCTGGAGCATAGAGTCTCCAAGTTGGTGATGATCAGGTCCAGTATGTTTTCCCCTCTTGTGGGAGTGGTAAAAAGTTGTTCCATAGCATTTGAGTTTATAAATTCTAGGAACCTTTGGGCTAAGTTGTTGGAGCTAGAGTAATGCTCCCAATCTATGTTTGGGTAGTTGAAGTCGCCCAATATAATGCTGTTTGGAGAGACCTTCATATTTTTCAGTGTTCTCAGGAAGGCCGAGTGGGGTTCCTGGGTTTGGGAGGGTGGTCTGTAGCAGGCTATAAACTGGAAGGCAGTTTTACCCACTGTTAGTTGCACATGGATAGTCTCTGATGCTTCATGCTGTGCCACCAACCTGGAGGTGTGGGTATCTTTGACAAATATTGATACTCCTCCTCCTTTTGTGGTTCGGTCCAAGTTTTGGGGCCGAAAAGCATGGTATGAGGTATAACCTGGCAGTGCTGTAGGTCACAAGGCAAACAAACCTTTTTCAGCCAAAGCTCTCCTGTGCTTGTCTGTACGTCAGAGAAGTATATACCAAATATGATGGGTCGTAGGACTGAGCCCTAGGGGATGCCATTTGTAACTGATATGTTAGGCAAACATTAGTTATGTCTATTGGCATTTACAATACACAATAACAGGATACATATGTCTTTTAGTCACGCGACAGTTTATCAGCATGATAACAAAGTAAAATGGAAGAGCTAGTTAACTATCCATGCACATAAGACATGTAATATGTGCAAAGGTAGGTACTAGGCTGTCTTACCAAGGGTATTTATAAGCCTAGCTAGAGTGTGTTGGCTTTTGCCACCACCATAGGTTGTTTCCCTGTGCCTCTGAATGGCATAGCCATTAGTTGCCTGTGCCTCTGTCCAGCAGAGCCACTGCAGTGATCCCCGGGGTACATGTCTGTCTCCCATCCACATGTCAAGGTTTCCCTTGAAGAGTGCTAGTGAGGTGCCCTGCTGATGTACATTGGAATCATGTTCCAAAGCATGGGGAGTGTCCAGGTCAGGAATCTATCAGTCCAGCACGTCCTAGTCATCGTTGTGGTTAGTTGTATATCCCTAGAGCATGTGGCTCTCAGGGTCCTCTGTTTAGGTGGAGCATATCCAGCAATACAGGGTTGGACATGGGCCTTGTATGTCAAGCAGAGATCACCTGTGAGTATGCGGTATGCAATGGAGTACAACTGGAGTTTTTTAGGTTTGGCTGCATAGGTCATCTGTTTGAGGTCAGTAATCCTCTTGGTGTGGTACTGTTGTGGTCTTCCAAGCTGTTGCAGTTGTCTTGTAAGGTATATCACAAATGGGGTATTGTATCCTTTAATGGGTCTAATAAGTCATGAGTAGAGAGTCACAATGGCCTCCTTTGATCTGGATGCGAACCCATTAGAGATTAGGGGGGGGCCATGTTGAAGGATATTCTAACCACCTTGTCATTATGAGTATTGAAGGAGAGATTGCTATCTACTGGGGTTCCCGGATCCCTTATTACCTTTTCTGTATGTAGGGGACTAGCACCTATGTGGTAGTCTGCGGGTAATTAGTTATATCTAAAGGGGATGACTATGCACTTTTAGGCATTCAGCTTGATGCCATGATATTGACACCAGGTATTCGTCTCAATGCGACCCTTCCAAAGGGTGGCTGACAGCTGGGGAAACAATTATGTCCCCTAGTTTGCTGTCGTCTGCAAACCTTTTTCAGCCAAAGCCCTCCTGTGCTTGTCTGTACATCAGAGAAGTATATACCGAATATGAGGGGTCGTAGGACTGAGCCCTAGGGGATGCCATTTGTAACTGATATACAGTCGGACTTAGGGCATGCAACTCCCACTGTGTGGGTTCTGTCCGTGAGCCACTTTGCAAACCATCACATGACATAAGGGTTACTGTTCAGGTGGATGGGTATGTTGATAATACCAGAAGGAGTAATGGTGTTGAAAGCCTATGAGAGATCTAGGTAGGCTGTGTGGACCTCCTTACCCTCATCTAATGCCTCGGTAACAGTCTCTAAGAAGTCCACCAGGTTTAGGAGGCATGGCCTGCCCTTAACAATGCCAAACTGGGAGGGGTCAAAGGTTTGAAGGTATCCAATGTCTCTGTGACTGAGATCCATGATGTGCACCATAGCCTTGAAGACCAGGCTAGTCAGGCCTATAGGGAAATAGGTCTCGTGGTCTGTTGTGGCGCCACCTTTGTGAAGTGGGATAACTGTTGCTGTGTGTCATTCAGGGGGCACTATGCCTGATGTGAGGCTATTATTGAACATGGTGCATAGGTGGGGTGCCAGTACATTCTGAAGTTCATGTAAAACGCAGCCTGGGATGTTGTCCGCTCCCATGGATGCTCTGATATTGGCTTTAGAGTGTGCAGCTTTGAGAGGGAGGGGGGAGGGTAGCACTGAACCTATTTGCCAGGATGTTGCCAATATCAGTTGGTTCTGTAATGTTCGTGCCTTTGTGCTATAACTCAGAACAGATCTGGTTGCTGACATCGAGATATGTGACATAGCTATAGAATGCTTTGTGGTTGTTGCTGGAATTAGTGGCGGTTTAGTTTTCGTAGCTAGCTTTGGAGGATCTTATAAGGGATCTCACCTTCTTACTGAGGCTGACCAGGGAGCTCCTCCACACATTGGAGTGTACTCTCACTTGCAACAGTGTCTTCCTCCTGTAGTACAGTTTGTTTATGGTAGGGGACCACCAGATTGGTTTCCTTAATTAGGAGTATAGCGTCTTGGTTCTGTTTGGGATAGCACAAGCCATGCACTCATGTAAGTGCTTATAGAGTGCATTTGTGTAGGATTCAGCAGTTGTAACAGTATTGTCCATCTGCATGGGTGTCATGACATTCACCATGCATGTAGTTGGCTTTGTAGACATATTATACTGTGGTTCCCTTAATGGAGGGTGGGGGCGGGATGTGGATATCATCGGTGTTCAGCTCATGGTCGGATCGGACCAACGAGGAGTTGACTTCACGTGTGGAGCATCGGTCACTCATGTTGGTAATGACTAGGTCTAAGATATTGTTGCCCCTGGTTGGTGTGTGGATATGTTGATTCAGGGCATTGGTGTTTATGAATTCCAGAAAGCATTGAGCTAATGTGTTGGTACACGAGTGGTTTTCCCAGTTAATGGTGGGATAGATTCAGTGAGACTATGTGATGTGTGGTGTGGTGCGAATGTTTACCTTCTCCACATGACTGTCAAGGTCAGGCTTGGTCAGAGACAGCTTTACCTCCAATTTGGCTAGATGAGTGCATCTCTCAAAGGTTGTAGTGTTGGCTGGTAGGTGGAGAGGCTTGTCTGTGTACATGAGGCAATGTGTACATTGCCTCAAGATGTCCGGATTCATCAGATAGACAGGTGAGAACACTGGCAGTTGACTCTTGGACATGCCTGAATATAGAACTACTTTCACCTAGATAAGTGAGAAAAGTGAGTACAAGAGCTATTTTACTCTAAGCAAGTGAGAAAAGTATGTACAAAACCTGTTTACCTCTAGGTAATGAGGAAGATTGAGTGCTATAGTAATTATTAGCTTACGTAGTGCTTACAAGTTCTGAACAAGTGCTGAGCATGAATAAGCAATCCAGACAGGGTATTGGATAACATAAACACACACCCCCAACAGGTACACAAGCATATATCCATGTACACCACAGGGCCCCTGTACCCACAATTATGCAGGTACAAGCTGCACTCAGGCTGCATGGGACCTGTCCACATCACAGGTTGTGTCATACACATATGACAAAACAAGATGCTCTCCACGTACACATCATGTAAAACATAGCTCCATGTCATGTTGTGTACACACTGAATGGTGCACACCAACAGGTATCACAACCCACAAAGGGGGAGACACCATTGATAATGGGAAGTACTGCACTACTACCCTGTTGAGTCTGGTCTGGAAGCCTGAACCTTGATCAAATAATTGATGTCAGCAGTACAGATGTAGATGACAGTAAGGTTGATGTCACCCTGCATATCATAACCTTGCCAGGTCATAGGACATCATCACCCATACTGTGTACCACCTACACTCGGTATACTAGATGTACATTCCTATGTCACAGGAGTGTTTTCCAACGGGACTGCTGGCAGAACCAACACTACAGAAGGTGCCTGAATAATACATGCTCATCACACCAGTGGCAGCTACAGTATGTCAGGGTTAATTTATTTTATTCCCCGTCATTGTAGTCCATACCTCACAGACAAACAGAAGGCATCTGCCTATTGAAGTATGCGAATGACTATGACCTAGGAGCAATAGCTGACTCAGGAGTGTTGTGGACAACATACTGAAGAGGCTTTGTGGGTGAGGTGTGTGTGACATATGGCCACAATCTGACAGCTACATATTGCATTGTCACCCCTATGTTAATAATCCTGTACCCATGAACTACCACCTAGGCAACGGTCAACATAATGGACACTTGTGTGAAAGGGATGCAGCTGGGCAGTTGTCTGTCCTGCTATAGCTACGTCACCACACCTGTCAGGTAGTCATATGTGGCAACCCTAATAATGACAGGGTGCCATCCATGAATTTAGAGATCTTTGTCCAGCCATACACAACGCTCAAGTGAACCATATCAGATCACATATTTCCTTTAAGGGGTATTGGCCATGTGTAGACGGCCTACACCAGCCTTCCCATTCCCTATCTCCACTATGTAGCATGATGCATACCCTGAATAAATCCATGTCCAACCCAGTGATGTTGGACATGCTACACGTACTCATCCTGATCTCGAACACATACTTCATGGACATCCACCTTCCACATGCTGGAGAGATCCTTGTCACATACACTTTACACAGTCATGCCATACTATGCATTCCTGTCTGTCAAAGCTGCACATCACTCCCCTCTCAGATATGGTGTGATGACCGCATAGTAAATGTATCATTAACCCTGTGTATTAGTAATGTGGCACTACTCCACCTGGCCCCACAGATCCGCCTGTCAGCTACTGCCAGGAAACCTTTCATCCTAGATTCATACATGGCCCATGGCATATAGCCCACTAGTTGACTTTGACTGTACATGCTATAGTTGATATCCATCCCTGCAAATGCCATCTGGCTAGCCAGTGTCCCATGTGTATCACATGTGCAACACAGGTGATACATGGCAGGATGTTGAATTGCTGTACAGTGCCATGTAGATGTATATGGCAGAACACATACATGTAAAACCTTATGTGAGCAAGACTGCAGGGTCACAGGTCATGTTGTGTAAGGCAGTGTAAGTCCTTATATGTGACATATACACAGCATCAAGGTCAACTGCATTAATGTGGACACATCCAGCCATGTGCTGATAGGTAGGAACACCAGTACAGGCAAACAGACATGCCCACATCAAGACAGCATCCACATGGAGTATAAGCAATGTAATCAGGTGACACAAACACATATATGGTGATAATATCCACTCAACATTGAGTGTCACATGTGTGTGACACAAGAACATCAGTGTCATGTAGGTTTGCAAATACAACTATTTAAACTTAATAAATGCGATACACGTGTATGTTCAGCTGTAGCTCTGTATGTTTCTGTGAGTTACTGTGACCTGTCTCCATCATTATGTCTTTCAGGTAAGCTGCGTGCAAGGCTACCCCCTTTTACCAGTTTGGAGGATGAGGCCCTCATCCCATACCTACTCGACAATCATGATATCCTGTTCAGCCATGTGCCAGAGGATGCACAGCAGCGGGATGCCCTGTGGATGGAACTTCGCAGGAGAGTTAATGATGTTGGTGGCCACAACCACACATACCAGCAGGTGTGCAGACACTGTACAGACCTCATTAGATGGAGAGAAACTGCATGCAAATGCAATCGCCAGGGAACAAGGTGCAACAGGTGGTGGACCACCAAACCAGCCCCCACTCACACGTACTGATGAGCTACTGGTCAACCTGGGGACACCTGCAGAACCACATCCACAAGCCTTAGCCGATATTGTGGAGGTGGGTGTCTCTCACCACTGACCCTGGAGTTGCCTGGTAAGTCAGTACTGCACCTATATCAACTATATTCCATATAGTTGCATGTGTCACTGTACAATATGTAATGTAACATCATATGCAAGGCATGTATAAACACATGCAGCATACTATAGTATGCTACTCTGTGTATGCACACATGTGCATACACCATAGTATAGTGTAATGTATGTGTTATGCACATTGCACCCTGTAGCCATTATACAGGCGTGGATTATGCTCATACTGCTGTGTTACTCCTATTTAGGTACCTCTGGCATTCTGTTGTGACAGCAGCCTGTTGCAGGTGAGACTGTTATTATTTATCAGGAATCATAATGCACAAATCCATCTGCTATGTGGCCATTTACAACATGTACACATAATGTATGGTCCTGTCACAATACACAGGTTGGACCTGCAATGCATCACAATGACTACCCATGTGCAACACTTGCAAACTATGTGAGTCATCTCACTGTCATGAATCCTCACAAATTATCATTTTCAGATGTGTGGACAGCTGTGCATACAATGGTTTAGGTGCTGTTCACTGTAGGGACATGTACTATAGATCAGAATTACACATGTGGTGAATACAAACAGTACTACACAGTGGGCTGGAGTATGGCCAGCCCTCAGGATTCACTGGTGTGGATCATAGCCCTGCTATGAATGTCACATAATGTGATGTGCTATCTTGACATGTCCATGACATCTAGTGGCCTGGCTGCAACACTGCCTACCTAACCTGAAAACATATCCCACATACTACCCTTTATCTACACAACCCTGTCATCAGTGGAGCATATACGTCATATGGGACAGCACAGACATGTGAAATAGATACCCGTCACAATAATTTGGCCAACACATGTACACACATGGCCATGGAGGATGGCCAGAGACATGGAGCAACACACACAGTAGGCGTGATGTGCTTGTGTGTACACTCTGTCGTACAATGGCTACACATGGTCCAACTATGGCCTTTGTATAATGGTCATATTGTAGATGTGGAACACTAGACATCCTACAGGCCTGTTCACATCTTGTGTAGGCGTAACATCAATCCACCACATAAGATGTGTTGAACGTCTTGAGGGTGTCACCACATGACAGCAATCACCTGTACACAGGGCCGGTGCTAGCATTTTGGGGCAAGGTTCAGGTTGAGGGCCCTACTCAAGAGAACATCAAGCGTGACCACATTGCCATTGCACCTCCTTCCCTGTCAAGCTCATCCAGCACCATTTAACCACTAGTGTCACTACATTCAGATCATTAAGAATTGATGTGCCAAGCCACAGACTGGTATTTAGTACCAAGGTTACATTACAATAAACTTCTGTACTACAGTACGGTAGCTACTCACAGGTACACACATTGACTGACACTTAATACCATGTTGCATTAAGACAACCCCCTGTACCACAGCAAGGTAGCTACTCACAGGTGCGCACACACTGACTGGCATTTAGTGCCAATGTTACATTATGAAAAACCCTGTACAACAGCAAGATTGCAACTCAGGTACACACACTAACTGGCATTTAGTGCCAATGTTACAATCCTGATAAACACCTGTACCACAGCAAGGTAGCGACTCACAGGTGCACATGACAAGGTAGCAACTCACAGGTGCACACACTGACTGGCACTGAGTACCAATGTGACATTATGAAACCCCTGTACCACAGCAAGGTTGCCACTCAGCTGCACATACCCCAAATGGGATTTAGTGCCAATGTTATATTATGGACAAATCCCTGTACCACAGCAAGGTAGCCACACAGATGCAGACACTGACTGCATACTCAACTGCCCAGATTTTCAAAGAATGTCCAGATGTGACTCTTGTTTGGTCTGTTCCTCAGTTTAGAGTTTTCTGGATTTTTTGTGGCAAATCATTTATGACTGAATTCATTAAATGACATGCATTTCAGTTTAACTTCATATACCCTTCAGAACATGCATGGTAAGACCTTTTATTCTAACATTTTCAATTTATAAGAGCAATATTTAAAATTTGTCCAGATCTTTGTGGCTGGAACCCCATTATCTGTGGCTTTGTCCAGATGTTGTGCCATGAGATAGAGAGCTACAGCTGGCATTTAGTAGCAATGCTGTTACATTATGACAAGTCTCTGTACCGCATCAAGGTAGCTAGTCCCAAAGAGGTACACAAAGACACCTACACTGACTCCCCAAAGACACCCACACTGACTGACATTTAGTAGCAATGTTGTTACATTATGATAAGCCTCTGTACCACATCAAGGTAGCCAGTCCCACAGAGGTGCACAAAGACAGAGACAGAGACTCCCACACACAGAGACACAGAGACTCCCACACACAGAGACACAGAGAGACAGAGACTCCCAGAGACAGAGACTCCCAGAGACAGAGGCTCCCACACACAGAGACTCCCACACACTAAAACAGACATTTGCATACAGGACAGACACCCACACATGATAAAGGCTGCACTACAGCAAGACTTAACATTAACACCCACACAACTACTGACATGCAGAACAGTCACACTGCAGACATGTACTCAACATAGCTATGGGACACAGAAAACACTACAGACAACATACAAGGGAAAGCCATGGGGATTACAGAGCCTGAGGCAGACTCAAACCCATGCACAAGAGAGTAATAGGGATTACTAAGTCTGACATAGGCAGACTCAAACCCAGAGAGAAAAAGGTAAAGACCAAAGTGTCATTCTTCTTCCATATGCATTTACCTCTTCAGCTTCTGACTGCTGCCACTGGTCTGTTCTTCCTGCGCTTCTGTCCTAGCCCCTGATGAGTCCTGCTGCTCCCAACTGTCCTACCATCCTGACGAGTCCTGCCATTACCCTGCTGCTCCACACGAGTCCTTCTGCTCCCGACAAGTCCTGCCGCTGCCGACGAGTCCAGCCGCTCCTAGCTGCCTTTGCCTAACATCCTGCTAGTTCCATCCTCATGGTTCTACCTGTTGGAGGTACGCAAACAAAAAGTGAATACACAGCATACAAGCCACACTAATGTACTACCTGAAATTACTGCCTGACAGCATTATAAAAGATTACTGGAAAGGAAATATGAGCACATACCTAACCTACAGTTTTACTGGGATCTTACGAATTTTCTTCCAGACAAAGTCTTCAATGAGGCTGCCATGTGATACACTTCATCCCACTTCATGCTCAATTGAGAGCACAGCTAAGCCTGAAAGTCTCTCCTGACTCATTGACAAATGCAGGTATGTCTTTATGAGTTTCAGCTTAGAAAAGCTGCATTCTGCAGTAGCCACTGTAATGGGTGCAGTCAAATAAATGCACAGTGAAACATAAGTATTTATATATATGTCTTGCAAGTGGTTGTGAATAAGGAAATTTATTACAGTCAGTGGTGATGATTCATTATCAATCATTCAAGAAAGGCTTTTAAGTTTGTGTCCAAGGTCAGAGTCATCAATATCACAGTGGCCACTTATTCTGTCAGTCAGTTGTTCTTTCAGAGCCTTGCAGTGTTGCAGCAATGTGTCTTCTGCAACATCACTCAAGGCTTTAATATTTGATAAAAATCCAAAGGCCTTATCAAACTCGGAAAGCTGCTGAAACTGGTCAGTAAACATTGTGTCCAGCAGCACATTGAAGAACTCTACATGTAATTTTACCGCTGGATCCTGTACAGCCTCATTTTCTCCTTCATAGTCAAAGAACCGTTTTACTTTCCTCAGTCTCTTTTCTTGAAATGTGGTGCCAACATCCAGTTCTTCCACTATCTTGTAGGCTTCACCCATAGCATGTTGAAATCTCATTTCTCTGTAATTCTTTAGCAGGTCCATAGTAGATGCCAGCACTTTGACACATGTTGAAATGTCAACAGATGGACTCTGCAGAACTTTGCTTGCAATATTTACCTCTGTCAGCACATCATACAAAACCACTAAACATACAATGAACTGGTATGACATAAGTTCTGAGCACAGTCCTCTTGCTTGTTGATATGTTGCAGCATCATTTGTATGTACTGCTTGCCCTATCTCCTGTAATGCCTCAATGACTCCCTTCAACTGAAATCTTACTGCCTTGACAGAGTCTATTCTGCATTCCCAGCGAGTCTGACAGTGGCTTAACAGTGACATTTGTGTGCCGTTTTAAGATCTGCCATCAGCTTGTTGATGCTGAACAGAGTAAGTAAATGTTCTGCAGACATCCAAAGAATGACACAGCCTGTACTGATGAATGTGCTCCATCATTAACTATAAGATTTAAATTATGGCAGGCACATGGCACATAAAATGCCCTTGAATTCATCTGTTTTATCTGGGCCTGCAGTCCAGCGGGTTTCCCCTTCATGTTGCTGCCATTGTTGTATCCTTGTCCTCAACAGTCATTAATGTCCAGTTGATGATTTTGAAGAGTCTGAAGAGCTTCTGTCAGTCCTGCCCCAGTTGTGTCATTCACAGGCACAAATCCCAGAAAATGTTCCTCAACTGTGGCTGCAGTCTGTGAAATATCCACATACAGAACTACTACAGTCATTGGATCTTGATTGCTGATGTCTGACGTGCAATCAAGAATCACAGAAAAGTACCTAGTGTCCTTCACCTTCCCTACAATGATCCTTAAAATAGCATTTGCAGTCAGCTGGATAACTTCATTCTGTATGTCCTTCCCAAGATAGTGATCCATTATCTCTTTATTCCGAATACGATGCAAATGTTCAGCCATGACAGGGTCAAACTGTGACAAAAGTTGCACTTGACATAAGAAGTTGCCATTGCCATAGCATCAGTTGTACCACGGAATGCCATATTCCATTCTGCCAAGTACTGGACAACAGCAATAATGCGTTCTAACACACCACGCCAGTGAGTTCTCCTTTTCAACCACTGCTCGTCTTATCATCCATAGTCTGCCTACTCTTTATTCTGTTGTCCAGTTCCTTCCACTTTATCATGCATGCCATATGCTCTGGCACTGAGTCATGGCTGTGTAAAGCTTTGGACATCTCTCTCCATGCTTTGTAACCACCTGATCTGAGAAGATGGTTAGAATGTCCAAACAATTTGCATGGAAAGCAAAACAGTGCGTCCTTTGAGACCGAATATGTCAGCCAAGTGCATTTTGCTCTCACTCCATTAGACAGCACATGGAAATAGTTCTCGGATGTAAATCTTCTTTTCTGCTCATTGACTGGGAACTGTGGTAACACCACTTGCACAGGTCCATGTTGAATGGCAGCTACCTTAAACTCATCCCTAATCAAGTCTAGCCAAGTCCCTAGATCCTCCAAAGATGTACCTGACACTCCCTGCAAGTCATAGGCCACATCTGTCACTACGGATGTATGGGCTCCTTCTGTATCAAAGTCTTGTGATCCAGGCAATACCTTAGGTGAATCTGCATTTGCTGCCGTGCTTTCACCCATGGTAATGGCTGTAGGTCCACAGGAGGTAGCCTGTGGTGTGGCCGCAAGAGAGTGGTCACTTTCTAGTGAAAGGATGCTGGCCTCACAGTGGTCAGACTGTAATGCAGAACCATTGTGTTGTCCTGAAGGCAGACTTTTTCCTGAATTTCCCCTCTTCAATGAGTCACAGAAAAATTTCATAATGGAACCCTGTCTCTTTGCATCCTCATTCCTCTGCTGCTGAAGCTTTCTTTTTGCTGCTCCTGACAAATATGTACATTTCATCTCTAACTGGGAATAGAAGTAAAGCAGAATTACTACACATGCAGAGTCCTTTTGTCATACTGTTATTAAAAATGCTTAATGACTTGCACTGACATCAGTCACTATTGCACTGCAGGCAGAAAGATTGAAGAATGACTAACTGGTAGGCACAAACAAGTAATGAGAGGCCCGGGTTACAGTTTCATGTTAAATATCTAACACTAGAGGTGAACTTCAGCTTTTTCTACACAATTCTTCCCCTGTCATCCCCCTAAACATGTGAAGAGACCACAAATGATGAAAAAGATCGATATTACAAGCTCTCAGACTAAAGTCTGAAAGAACTAATGACTAGGAGAGGCACAAGTTTTAAGGGAAACACACCAAACTGAGGCAAGACAAATGTTATGGTACAATACAGACTACACATGCCCACTACCTCTCAATCTCTTAGCAAACTTGAACAAATCAAAATCATTGGTTGAACAAAGGAGTGAAATCATGGATTTGCTAGAAAACCTCATTTGTGAGGGATGAAGAAGTGGCACACAGATTGGAAGATGGACATTCCCACAACCCCTCTTAGCACAGGATCCGTGTACAAAAGCATAAATCCAGGGAATGTACCATGCATTACGTGGAGGGTATGAAACAAGAAGTCCATTTCTGTTAGTAGCCTCAGCCGTCCGCATTGTGCTATGCAATCATTTTGAGAGAGAACAGGCTAAAAATCAAAAACATCTGGACACAATTCTCACAGGCCCCATCAACCTCCTAAAACTGTCAACTTAATTCAGACAGCCAAAAAACTTGGATAGCAGAGCAGTGTTTGCAGTAGTATGCATTAAAGACATCAGTACATTCTGTGGAATTCTTACCCCCCCCCCCCATCTTGGCACAATTTTGGATGAAGTGAAAACAAAATTACCAATGTGCTTATACAGTCTGTGACCCCCCATTACAAAAAAAACTCCAGGCAAACAATGGACACTGCAACATTCTCACAGGCCCTAACCACACTCCCAAACTTTCAATACAATAGCTATGGACCACAAAAATAAGTAATTGCAACAAGGCATATCAAGGACAGTTAAACAGCACTATAAACAGATAGCAGAACAGTGTTTGCATTAGCAGGCATTAAGATATCAGTATATTCTGCGGAATTCTTAACCCCCCCACCCCAAGTCTAGACAGAATTCTGGATGAAGTGAAAACAAAAAGGCATAGCATAAACAATGTGCTTACAGTCCGTGACGCCCTATTAAAAATACTCCAAGCAAACAATGGACACTGCAACATTCTCACAGGCCCTAACCACACTCCAAACCTTTCAACACAATAAGTACGGACAACGAAAAAAGTTAAGCCATTGCATCAGTAGTACATTGTTAGTAAACACAATAGTAGCGTAACAGGGTTTGCATTAGTATACATTCAAGCATCTACACCTTCTGCAACATTCTCACAGCTGCTAACTACCCTCCCGATATTAGGTATGGTAAACAATGTACAAGTCCTCTCAACCTCCAAAGAGCCTAAGTCAAACAGCCAATAATAACTGCAGAACAAGGCGTAACATCAGGGATAGTTAAACAGTACTATAAACCTAGACAGCTGAACAGTGTTTACTTTAGCATGTATTAAGATATCAGGCCCCATCAACCTCCAAATAGCATAATTCAAAACAGCCAAAAATAACTGCAGAACAAGCTGTAACACCAGGGATATTTAAACAGTACTATAAACCTAGACAGCAGAACAGTGCTAATGCATTAAGATATCAATGCATTCTGTGGAATTCTCACCCCCCCAACCGATGCACAATAATCCTGGATAAAGTGAATACCAAAAACATAGGCTTAGCATTAACAATGTGCTTATACAGCACGTGACCCACATTAAAAAAGCTCCAGGCAAACATTGAACACTGCAACATTCTTACAGGCCCTTACAGGCCCTAACCACACTAGAACATTGCAGTTATACGCAATAGTAGTATAACATGGCTTGCATTAGTATACATTCAAAACATCTATGCCTTCAGTAGCAACATTCTCACAGCTGCAAACTACCCTCCCAACATTAGGTATTTTAAGCAACGTAATGGGCCCATCAACCTCCTAACCTCTCAGCATAATTCAGACACCCAAAAAAACTGCAGAACAAGCTGTAACATCTGGGATATTTAAACTGCATTATAAACCTAGACATCAGAACAGTGCTAGTGCATTAAGATATCAGTACATTCTGCGGAATTTTCACCCCCCCCAGCCGATGCACAATAATCCTGGATAAAGTGAAAACCAAAAACATAGGCGTAGCATTAACAATGTGCTTATACAGTGTGTGGCCCCACATTAAAAAACTTCAGGCAAACATTGAACACTGCAACATTCTCACAGCCACTAACTACTCTCCCAACACCGGGCATTTTAAACAATGTACAGGCCCCAGCATATAACAAATTACATAATTCAAACAGCCAAAAATAACTACAGAACAAGCTGTAACACTAGGGATATTTAAACAGTACTATAACCCTCGACAGCAGAGCAGTGTTTGCATTTGCATGCATTAAGATATCAGTACATTCTGCAGAATCCCCCCCTCCCAGCCAATGTGCAATAATCCTGGATAAAGTGAAAACCAAAAACATAGGCATAGCATTAACAATGTCCTTATACAGTACATGACCCCCATTAAAAAGGCTCCAGTCAAACATTGAACACTGCAACATTCTCACAGGCCCTAACCACACTCCTAAACTTTCAAGCCCTAAACACACTCCTAAACTTTCAACACATTAATTACGGACAACAAAAAAGTTGCAGTAATTGCATCAGTGAGTAGTACATTGCAGTTATATGCAATAGTAGTGTAACAAGGCTTGCATTAGTATACATTTAACACATCTATGCCTTCAGCAGCAAAATTCTCACAGCTGCAAACTACCCTCCCATCATTAGGCATTTTAAGCAACGTACATGCCTCATCAACCTCCAAACCTCTCAGCACAATTCAAACAGCCAAAAAAACTGCAGAACAAGGTGTAGCATCAGGGATAGTGTAAAACAGTACTATAAACCTAGATAGCAGAACAGTGTTTGACAAATGTGTAAAAAAACTCAAAACCTACTGCAAATTCAGTTGACAATCTACCAACAGTTTCAAAAAAATAGCAGCTGAAGCCAGTTCTTATCCTGAATACTTAAAAGATCCATTACTGAGTAGTACACATCCCAACCATCTGGAAAATATACATTATACCCTTGAACAAAGGTGGAAGCTTGAGAGAACTTAAATTATAAGCCAAGAGCAATTCTTCCCCCACTACCTAAACTCCTAGAGGAATGCATTAATTCCATTCTCAACCAATAATTTACTTGCCAAATCCCAACACAGCTTCAGGCCTCATGCTGCAACTGCCCTCCTCAGTTATAATAACTGAATTTACAAATGATGGTATCTGGCTTTCTCAATTTGTTAAAGGCCTTTGTCAAAGTCTCTCAACAAACTATTAACTACTCTCGCCAACCTTAATCAGATCCCCCTAGCCCTCCACTGGCTCCAAAGCTACCCAAAAGGTGATAAACAGCCATAAAATGTTTCCTGTATTTACACCCCTCTACTTCCACTCACATTAGCAGTCTCACAAGGCTATATCCTTGATACACTTCAATTTAGTGGATTATCAACCTCAATACCGCCACATCTCTAGCACTCACAATCCAATATGCTGACATCGATACACTTGTGTTACATCTACCATGCAACAGGTCATGCCCCAACCCAGGCTGAAATAAGCTAATCTTCACCACTTACCCCATACGCCTAAGACTATTGACTTAGACAGCACTATCTCACAAGACTGTCCACCTATCCCTGCTCTAGCCCACAAGACTGCCCACCTATCCCTGCTCTAGCCAAGTATAATATCCTTCTCTGTCCCATTATTTATCTCCCCTCCTTTTCGTCACCCCTATCCCATTCTCTCTACCTTTTATATATACAGCATAGATACTGCCAAAACAAAATCCTCTTGCTCCAAATAACTTACACACTCTCCTAACCAATGGGCAATCAAAATTAAATGTATATTACACTTCACCTTCCCTTATGTTGTCCCCCATATAAACAGATAAACCAAATTATTTTACATATTTCTAGCACATTTGTACTAAAAAGCATTTCTCCCTGGGCCTCCACTGAAAATGGGTTCTATCCCATCCCAGACTATCCAGAAAACAAATGTAAAATAAGTAAAGTAAAACTGGTATAACCACAGCCCCTCACACCCCATCCTCTTACCACCAGCACACGAACATAAAACAATATTGGTACAACCACAACCTGACCCCCCACTTTCTTAGCACAAAAACTCTTTGCAAAACCAATATAAAACTGGTACAACCTCAACCCTCCCATCCTCTTAGCACAAAAACTCTATACAAAACCAAAATAAAACTAATACAACCAGAGCCCCAAAATAAAACTGGTACCACTACAGTCCTCACCCCCCAAACCTCTTAGCACAAAACTGTACACAAAACCAAAATAAAACTAATGCAACCACAGCCCACACTCCCCCAAACCTCTTAGCACAAGAAATATGCACAAAAAACAATCACCCACCCCCACAAAAAATAAAGTTAAAACTAAACCCAAAAACATACCTTTTATGCTTTCTACAGAAGGCTGCTTCCAATACTCTGCTCCCTCTTCACGACTGAAGGCTCACCTGCTCTGCTTGCCTTCCTCAGACCACTCAGTCCATCTGAAGTTGCCCTTAAAAGGACAGTTTGTCAGACCTTTTGAGAATTTGCCTTAGAAGGACAGTTTAAAAAGAGTAGAATCCAAAGACCACGACTGCTGCAAAGGCTTGATCCACCGCTGATCCGTTCCTGCTGTCCATCCTCACGCTGGTCCAAACCCCGCTTGATCACTCTGCTGCTGCTAAGGAACACTCCTCTGTTGAAAAACAAGAGAAATGATCCTTATTAGCTGTAGGTGCCTTTTTAAAGGCAGTTTGTGCAGGAAGTGATTTGCAAGGACCAATCAGGTCCTTGCTTCATCACTTCCTACTTTTAAAAAAAAAAACAAGGACTTAGTTCGCAGGCTGCTGCAGCCAATCAGATCCCTTGTTTCAGTGAGTGGACCTGATTGAGTGCAGCTTGCCAGCGAATCAGAAAAAAAAAAAAAAACAGGAAACACAGTTTGAATTTTCGCAGTGACGGCAGGAAGCTAGACTTTGTGGACGTCCATGAGGAGCCAAGCCGAAGCAACTTCCACATCATGTTTTAGTGTGTATACACCTCAGTGACGTGGGTCACATTCCACAGTATATATGTATTGTATCTGAACAGTCATGGCTATGAACTCTGTCTGTAACTCACACTGTATAGCAATAGAGATGCTTCATGATTCCTTGCAATGGCCATACATATAAGCTGAATGTGCAGTATATCTGTAGGGCGGACAGACAACACTGCATTGGGACACCATTGCTCCACTGGATTTTTGACAGGACATCATTGTGTTAACCATGTATGCATGTCATTGCACACGTCAGCAGATCACATGTCATACTTCATGTGATTGTCAAGGTCATACGCCACACATCAGGCAGGTGTACTGTTAACCTGTGTGTAACACAGGGATATATGCTAACTACTACTATGATTGTGTAATTTGCATGCTGTCTGCTATGACACATGCATGATGTTGTGTGCAACCCAGAGATGTATGATAACTACCACTATTATTGTCTGTGCTGCTTGCTGTCTGTACCTCTCAACTGTCCCTGATTTTCAGGGACATCCCTGATTTTAACTCAAATTTTAACTCCGTCCCTCTTAATCCCTCCTAAAACTAGTGACTTTTGGAGGAAAGGTGGTGAATTACACTTAATGAATAATGACAATAATTAAGAGTTATAAACTTCTTTTACTTCAGAAAATGTGTATTAATTCATATGCTCTGATTATGTCAATGTTTCAAGTTAAGAGCACTAATATTTTAAAAGTGTCCCTGATTGTCCCTGATTTTTTCTTGATTTGTCCCTGATTCTGTTGAAATTTGTCCCCAATTGGTTGAGAGGTCTGCGTCTGCCGTATCCCAAGCATGTTGCATGCCTTCTGTCATATCACATGCGTGTGTGTCTGTCCATTGTATAGATTGTAATTTACAGTTCTTGTCTGCCCTCACAGGTGATGTATGTGCATTTACCCCCTGCGGTACATCTGATGTTAGTGTCCCCACAGACTCTAGCAGTGATGATGAACGTATGATTGAGTCACAGGCAGAGTTGTCAGGGGCTGAAACTGTGCCATTGGTTGCCATTCCATCTATATCCACAGATCCCATGCCTGCACATACCCCATCACCAGTGACCATAGAGGAAGGACAGTTGGCACGTGGTAACTTGGAACAGGAAACTGTGGTGGCTATGGAAGGTGTGCCTGCACAACATGGTGTCAGCCAAATGACTGGTGGCGCCCCACACAGGCACCTGGCCAGTGCTGCTCGTAGGAGGACCTCTGGCCAACATTCTCCTGCAAGAGAGGGTGGCTTAATGGTTAAGGTGTTTACCTTACAAACACAAGGTGCAGGGTTTGAGTCTCACAAGGGATAATTGGCTAGGCTTAAAATGGCTCGCAAGGGCAGTTAGCTTAGTACTAACCTATGAACCTATGAACCTATAAGACAGAGCGCAGCTGGTGTCACCAGATGCATGTTTCAGGCTGTAATGGAGGTACAGGCATGTGCTGAATGGCACAACAGAGAAGATCAGAGGCTACAGAGGGCTGCTGTCCATTCTTTAAACAGCAACATCCAGGCAATGGTAAATGCTCAACAGCAGATTGCTGAAGCTTTGGATAGATGGTTGGGTGACATGGTTGGAGTCCTTGATCATGGCATGACAATCCACGAGTGTGAGCTGTCTGTGTTGGAACATCTGGTAGGAGTGAGGCATCGGGCACGTAGACGTAGGCCTGCTACATCACCTGTTTCAGGTCTACATGTATGAGCTAGCTCACATGTCTGCTCCCATAGTGGCGGTAGCAGCAGCAGTGCATCTGGTGCTGTGCTGTCCACACCACGACACAGCAGGCCATGTGCACATGGCCCAGGACGGTCCCAACAGGGACACGATTCCAGTGGACAAGTGACATCAGACAGTAACCAATCTGCACCTCTGCCTGGTAGTGCCCGTGCAACCCCTGGCAGGCACAGGTCACATGTCTGTGGACAGACACCGTGAACTGTAAAACCTCACCTGTACAGTCTGAAGCTGTCAATAATACCCCTGTGTAGGCCAGACACATGGCAGAACTGTGTGCATACATACACGCACACACTGGAAACATATGTAGGGCACCGCAACACACACATGTATAACATCCACACATGCCCAATTAGATCAAAGGCCCTAACCCACACACATGATGTCATCCAATGGTGCAGCCTAGGCCTCTGGCAAACATTATCACCCTGTGCATATGATGATGCCTGTGCTGCATCCCTGACATCCACACCATTGGTGCAGGGACATGCTCATATGGTCTGATGCACAGGGTGAACAGACTAGGAAGATAAGTGTAGTTTACAATTGTTGAGTACTGTTGACAGGCAGCAGATATACCATGTACTACAGGTGTACAATGCATTTCGTACTGTTAACAGTATATGTCTTGTTTAACAACAGTAACTGCATGTTGGTCATGATGTTCTGCTTTCCTCCTTCAGGTCTAATTGCATGTGCCGGTGGATGTCAGTGTTTGCAGTTAGTGTCCCATATGTCAATGTGGACTACTCACAGGTATGTATGAATATACCCACATGCACCATGTAGCTGCCACATACCAGTGAGAATGTCCCACATTACAAACATGTCTACCAGTCCAAGAGCATGATAGCTATGTATTAAGCTACTGTGGCCACAGATGTGACATCCATAAAGGGTGACTTCACAGGTACAGTTACAGGGAGTGGTGAGGTAAGAGAGTGGTCTAAATGCTTACAAGGGTAGAGGCCAGTGGGAAGTGTGATGCCTCATTGGGAATCAGTAATATACGTTCCCATGACAGGATGCCAACACACAACCACACCCACACACTCAGGTATTGACACACATGTATTCAGTGACACTGTAACACACCCACACACTCACGGATTCACTGACACAGTAACACACACTCGCACACAGTTGCTACTGGTGAAGTGAGGACCTCTGTCTATGTGCAAATCATCTTTACAGTACTGTGCACCTACATGATGCACCACAGAGAATAAACATGTACAGGTAGTCAGTACGGCCTAAGATCGCGGACATCAACACGGATAGTAGAATGCATCACCTGGATGGGGGTGGGGTCTTATTAGTTCAGTATGGTAACATACATCCTCACCCCCCAGTCAGCCCTACATACACACACTGTGGCATTCAGTATTGAATACACCTATGTCACACATACAGATACCTCACATGTGTGAGATACACGCCCCTGCCTATGTCCTGCTTTCTACATTGCAGTCTGTACAGATGTGTACACTAGTGTACAGGAGAGTGAGTAACAACTGAGATGTATTCCCCACAATATGTGACATATATGGACACACACGCAACCACACATGCCAGTACTGTGAATCTCAGACCTGCCTAGCTCATGTTATGTATGACAGACATACAGCAGTATTGCACGAGTTACAAACTGTACTGACGCTTTCTGTGGAAACAGTGCTGATATATGCACATGGGACGTCTTAACTAATAACAGATGACAGTGATTTACCTATGCTGACACTTCATGTGGCAACAGTGCTGATATATGCACACAGGACGTTTTAACTATTAACAGGTGTCAAGTGATTTACCTTCGCTGTCACCCTGACCGCTGTCAAAGTTGTGTGTTATGTCCTTCAATTAATGAAACCATTGCTTACTGGTTACACAGGTTATGGTAGGACTGCTTGTAACACACCTGTGAGCTGTCCACAGCAAACATCCATCTGCAAAGATGCCCCACCACTTAATTATTTCCACACATCTGTCCATACCTGAGGTACATCTTTCTGTACATTCAGTATATCACCATATACAGTTGGCAATGCTGTGGCGGCATTGCAACTGCATGATGTACTAGGATACATGTCACCTGCATACATCAGCAACTGCACATGCATGTTATCTGAATGCAAAACACTACATGTACAGGTGTGTAGGCCCTACAATCCTGACATTTGGGCATGTTTGTAGGCATTGCAATTGGTGGACATGTGTAATGACATACATGACACATGGACTGTTGCATGATATGATGGGTGTAATTGGTGACCGGTACAGAGGGAATGTTACCTCTGTCAACATTGATATCACACCTTATGTACTGTTAGCATTCAGCAGCCATGGACCTACATTCCATGTGCATGTGTGTAATGGCTGTAGCCACCTGTTTGCACAAAGTACAACAACAGCTATGCTATTTACTTGTATGTTTTGTGTGTGTGTGTGTGTGTGTGTGTGTGTGTGTGTGTGTGTGTGTGTGTGTGTGTGTGTGTGTGTGTGTGGCATGTACATACCCAGGGTAGGTACATGTATGTCATATCCACACATGAGGGTGTGTACTGGTGTACAGCAACAGTCATCTGCTAATGGTGGAAAGTACCGAGGGCCCCTGGTATGTGTACAGCTGACCTGGTTACAGACAGTAGTATCATTACATTGCATAACACATGATGCAACTGTGTCAGTACATGTGTACTCTCTACAGTTGATGTAAAGCTTGGTACAGTACACAGGTCAAGGGTCACATGGTGGTGTACTCTTCTATGTCATACAACATGTATGGATGAGTGTTGGTGGTCCGAGGGCATGGTGGTGTCTGAGATTTACATTCTAGAATGCAGCATGTGACATTGTGTCCTGCACATGACTCACCTGTGATGCCTTTCATGGGGGGACCAGTCAGTACATGTGAGTGACCTTTATGTATGTGGGGACACCACCTGGAGTGGTCTGTACCTGTGTTATGGCCCACATGTCTGGTTCTCAGGTATATGGTGGTAGTGCTAGGTTCTGAGGTATATGGCGGTAGTGTTATTGTGCACTACAGAGACATCAGCCAGGTGTTCCTCACTGCACAGATGTCAGTACTCCCCATTGTTGGATCTACAGTGACCAGCTGTGAATATGGACGCAACACATCTAGCACTGGTTAGCATAAGAAATCAATGCAGTTGTCCTGTAGGTGTATGGGAGTTAACCTGTGTTTAGGACATTTGCCTTGGAATGGCACTGTGTGGCTGGATGCGACTTGGGTAATATCCCCACTCTCTTGAATCATGGATGCATGTGATATGTGACAAAGGCCTGCCTACTGTCAGCCATGTCATCCCAGAATGACAGCAGATGTTGTGTAAAAGACCTGTGTCAAATATATGTAGAGCAGCTTTCCTGCTAACAATGGCAACTGCTAACACCAAAGCCCATTACAATGTGTTCTTTACGTCTATTTGTAATAGCATGGCCACTGTGGCCTTCCATGTTTAGCATCAGCGTGCATCCCAGTCAGCCCTGTGCTACGAGGAGTATGAGAATGCCCAG
>NW_025048926.1:0-70786 GCF_019279795.1 Protopterus annectens | reverse complement strand
GATATATTTATAATCACACATCCACCACTTTGGCAAATGTTATCAGAATACACTGCATCACAGATATACTAATAATCACACAGCCACAACTTTGGCAAATGTTATCAGGATACACTGCATGATAGATATATTTAAATCACATGGCCACCACTTTCGCAAATGTTATCATTATACACTGCATTACGGATGTATTTTTAATCACACATCCACCACTTTGGCAAATGTTATAAGGATACACTGCATCGTAAATATATTTATAATCACACAGCCACCAATTTGGCAAATGTAATGAGGAAACACTACACCACAGAAATATTAAGAAATCACACAGCCACCACTTTGACAAATGTTATCAGGATACACTGCATGACAGATATATTAATAATAACTCAGCCAGCACTTTGGCATATGTTATCAGGAAACACTGCATCACAAATATATTTATAATCACAAAGCCACCACTTTGGCAAATGTTATCAGGATATACGACATCAGAGATATATTTATAATCACACAGCCAGCACTTTAGCAAATGTTATCAGGATACACTGCATCACAGATATATTTATAATCACTAAGCCACTACTCTGGCATATGTTATCAGAATACACTGCATCACAGATACGTTTATAATCACTCAGCCACCACTTTGGCAAATGTTATCAGAATACACTGCATCACCGATACAGTTATAATCACACAGCCACCATTTTGGCAAATGGTATCAGAATACACTGCATGACAGATACATTTATAATCACACAGCCACCACTTTGGCAAATGATATCAGAATACACTGCATCACAGATATATTTATAATCACACAGCCACCACTCTGGCAAATTTTATCAGAATACAATGCCTCACAGATATATTTATAATCATACAGCCACCACTTTGGCAAATGTTATCAGGATAAACGGCATAAGCGATATATTTATAATCACACAGCCAGCACTTTGGCAAATGTTATCAGGATACACTGCATCACAGATATATTTATAATTACTAAGCCACTATTTTGGCATATGTTATCAGGATACACTTCATCACAAATATGTTTATAATCACTTTGCCACCACTTTGGCAAATGTTATTAGAATACACTGCCTCACAGATATATTTGTAATCAGAAATCTACCACTTTGGCAAATGTTATCAGAATACACTGCATCACAGATATATTAAGACTCACACAGCCACCACTTTGGCAAATGTTTTCGGGATACACTGCATCATAGATATATTTATAATTACAGAGCCACCACTTTGGCAAATGCTATCAGAATACAATGCATCACAGATATATTTACAATCACACAGCCACCACTTTGGCAAATGCTATCAAAATACAATGCATCACAGATATATTAATAATTACACAGCCACCATTTTGCCAAATACTATCAGAATACAATACATCACTGATATATTTATAACCACACATCCACCACTTTGGCAAATGTTATACGAATATACTGCATAACAAATATATTTATAATCACACATCCACCAGTTTGGCAAATGATATCAGAATACACTGCATCACAGATGTATTTATAATCACACATACACCACTTTGGCAAATGATATCAGTATACACTGTATCACAGATTTATATACAATCACACATCCGCCACTTGGCACATGTTATCAGAATACACTGCATCACAGATATATTAATAATCACACATCCACCACTTTGGCAAATGTTATCAGAATACACTGCATCACAGATATATTAATAATCACATAGCCACAACTTTGGCAAATGTTATCAGGATACACTGCATCACAGACATATTTATTATTACAAATCCTCCACTTTGGCAAACGTCAGAATACACTGCATCACAGATATATTTATAATCACAGATCCACTACTTTGGCAAACGTTATCAGAGTACACTGTGTCACAGATATATTTATAATAAGATCTCTACCACTTTAGCAAATGTGATCAGAATACACTGCATCACTTATATATTTATAATCACCCATCCACCACTTTGGCAAATGTTATCAGAATACACTGCATCACAGCTATATTTATAATCACACATCCACCACTTTGGCAAATGTTATCAGAATAAACTGCATCACAGATATATTTATAATCATACATCCACCACTTTGGCAAATGTTTTCAGAATACACTGCATAACAGATATTTTTATAATCACACATCCACCACATTGACAAATGTTATCAGAATACAATGCATCACAGATATTTAAAATCACACTTCCACCACCTTGGCAAATGTTATCAGAATACACTGCATCAAACATATATTTATAATCACACACCCACCACTTTGCAGCATGTTATCAGAATACACTGCATTCCAAATATATTTATAATCACACATCCACCACTTTGGCAAATGATATCAGAATACACTGCATCACAGACGTATTTATAATCACAGATACACCACTTTGGCAAATGATATCAGTGTACACTGTATCACAGATTTATATGCAATCACACATCCACCACTTTGGCACATGTTATCAGAATGCACTGCATCACATATATATTTATAATCACACATCCACCACTTTGACACATGTTATCAGAATACACTGCATCACAGATATATTTATAATCACAAATCCATCATTTTGAGAAATGTTATCAGAATAGTCTGCATCACAGATATATTTATAATCACACATCCACCACTTTGGCAAATGTTATCAGAATACACTGCATCACAGATATATTAATAATCACACTGCCACAACTTTGGCAAATGTTATCAGGATACACTGCATGACAGATATATTTAAATCACATAGCCACCACTTTCGCAAATGTTATCAGAATACACTGCATTACGGATGTATTTTAAATCACACATCCACCACTTTGGCAAATGTAATCAGGATACACTGCATCACAGATATATTAAGAAATCACACATCAACCAGTTTGGCAAATGTTAACAGAATACACTGCATCACAGATATATTTATAATAACACACCCACCACTTTGGCAAATGTTATCAGAATACACTGCATCACAGATATATTAATAATCACACAGCCACAACTTTGGCAAATGTTATCAGGATACACTGCATGATAGATATATTTAAATTACACGGCCACCACTTTCGCAAATGTTATCATTATACACTGCATTACGGATGTATTTTTAATCCCACATCCACCACTTTGGAAAATGTTATAAGGATACACTGCATCTTAGATATATTTATAATCACACAGCCACCAATTTGGCAAATGTAATGAGGATACACTGCATCACAGAAATATTAAGAAATCACACAGCCACCACTTTGACAAATGTTATCAGGATACACTGCATGACAGATATATTAATAATAACTCAGCCAGCACTTTGGCATATGTTATCAGGAAACACTGCATCACAAATATATTTATAGTCACACAGCCACCACTTTGGCAAATGTTATCAGGAAACACGACATCAGAACTATAGTTATAATCACACAGCCAGCACTTTGGCAAATGTTATCAGGATACACTGCATCACAGATATATTTATAATCACTAAGCCAGCACTTTGGCATATGTTATCAGGAAACACTGCATCACAAATATATTTATAATCACACAGCCACCACTTTGGCAAATGTTATCAGGATACACGACATCAGAGATATATTTATAATCACACAGCCACCACTTTGGCAAATGATATCAGAATACACTGCATCACAGATATATTTATAATCACACAGCCACCACTCTGGCAAATTTTATCAGAATACAATGCCTCACAGATATATTTATAATCATACAGCCACCACTTTGTCAAATGTTATCAGGATAAACGGCATAAGAGATATATTTATAATCACACAGCCAGCACTTTGGCAAATGTTATCAGGATACACTGCATCACAGATATATTTATAATTACTAAGCCACTATTTTCGCATATGTTATCAGGATACACTTCATCACAAATATGTTTATAATCACTTTGCCACCACTTTGGCAAATGTTATTAGAATACACTGCCTCACAGATATATTTGTAATCAGAAATCTACCACTTTGGCAAATGTTATCAGAATACACTGCATCACAGATATGTTTATAATCACACATCCACCTCTTTGGCAAATGTTATCAGAATACACTGCATCACAGATATATTTATAATCACACATTCACAACTTTGACAAATGACACTGCATCACAGATATATTAAGACTCACACAGCCACCACTTTGGCAAATGTTTTCGGGATACACTGCATCATAGATATATTTATAATTACAGAGCCACCACTTTGGCAAATGCTATCAGAATACAATGCATCACAGATATATTTACAATCACACAGCCACCACTTTGGCAAATGCTATCAAAATACAATGCATCACAGATATATTAATAATTACACAGCCACCATTTTGACAAATACTATCAGAATACATCACTGATATATTTATAACCACACATCCACCACTTTGGCAAATGTTATACGAATATACTGCATAACAAATATATTTATAATCACACATCCACCAGTTTGGCAAATGTTATCAGAATAAACTGCATCACAGATATATTTATAATCACATATTGAACACTTTGGCAAATGTTATCAGAATACACTGCATCACAAACATATTTATTTTTACAAATCCTCCACTTTGGCAAACGTCAGAATACACTGCATCACAGATATATTTATAATCACACATCCACTACTTTGGCAAACGTTATCAGAGTACACTGTGTCACAGATATATTTATAATAAGATCTCCACCACTTTGGCAAATGTGATCAGAATACACTGCATCACTTATATATTTATAATCACCCATCCACCACTTTGGCAAATGTTATCAGAATACACTGCATCACAGGTATATTTATAATCACACATCCACCACTTTGGCAAATGTTATCAGAATGCACTGCATCACAGATATATTTATAATCATACATCCACCACTTTGGCAAATGCTTTCAGAATACACTGCATCACAGATATTTTTATAATCACACATCCACCACATTGGCAAATGTTATCAGAATACAATGCATCACAGATATTTAAAATCACACTTCCACCACATTGGCAAATGTTATCAGAATACACTGCATCAAACATATATTTATAATCACACACCCACCACTTTGCCGCATGTTATCAGAATACACTGCATTCCAGATATATTTATAATCACACATCCACCACTTTGGCAAATGATATCAGAATACACTGCATCACAGACATATTTCCTGTTTGCACTTAATTTTAAATCGTTTTTTTCTTAAAACTTGCATATTTTCTGTCCTTGACCTAGCACTCTTGTGTGGGGTCATTTACTGCACTGTTATAACTTGATATTACTTGTTAACCTCTGCTATCTCTGTAAAAAACAAAAAAAAAATCTTGCTTTTTTCCCACTTTTCTGAGAGTTAAAAAAGTTCAGTTACAGGCTTGCTGTTCCTGAACTGTTTGAAAGTTTCTGTGAGGCCATTTTTGCTTGGGCTGAAGGAGGGTCTCTGTGTTCATCAGTGGCAGTGACTAACATTGAGCAGCTTCCCTGCACCCCGGAGAGGTGGTTACTGACTTGAAACTGTAGTTTTATTGGCCACTAGGGGTCATTTCCATAACTCCTTCATCTTCCTCTCTTAAAACCTAGTTGCCTCGTGGTTTGAGCGCCTTTTCAGGCTTGTTGGCTGTTGGTGAAGCACCTCCAAGAGGAAAACGCTGAGAGAAGAAGGAGCCACTTTTGAGATTGTAAGTATATTTCTCTGTTTATTTGCTAAGTTTTTCTGCATAGCTGCCTAGCTTGAGCATTTTCTGGCTTGTTAAACTTGATTTCTGTATTAGTAGCTGTATTTAGAGCACAACCAAAAGCTGTTTGCTGAATTTCCTGTTTGCACTTAATTTTAAATCGTTTTTTTTTTCTTTAAACTTGCATATTTTCTGTCCTTGACCTAGCACTCTTGTGTGGGGTCATTTACTGCACTGTTATAACTTGATATTACTTGTGAACCTCTGCTATCTCTGTAAAAAACAAAAACAAAAACAAAAAAAAAAAATCTTGCTTTTTTCCCACTTTTCTGAGAGTTAAAAAAGTTCAGTTACAGGCTTGCTGTTCCTGAACTGTTTGAAAGTTTCTGTGAGGCCATTTTTGCTTGGGCTGAAGGAAGGTCTCTGTGTTCATCAGTGGCAGTGACTAACATTGAGAAGCTTCCCTACACCCCGGAGAGGTGGTTACTGACTTGAAACTGTAGTTTTATTGGCCACTAGGGGTCATTTCCATAACTCCTTCATCTTCCTCTCTTAAAACCTAGTTGCCTCGTGGTTTGAGCGTCTTTTCAGGCTTGTTGGCTGTTGGTGAAGCACCCTCCAAGAGGAAAAAACGCTGAGAGAAGAAGCGAGCCACTTTTGAGATTTTAAGTATTTTTTCTCTGTTTATTTGCTAAGTTTTTCTGCATAGCTGCCTAGCTTGAGCATTTTCTGGCTTGTTAAACTTGATTTCTGTATTAGTAGCTGTATTTAGAGCACAACCAAAAGCTGTTTGCTGAATTTCCTGTTTGCACTTAATTTTAAATCGTTTTTCTTAAAACTTGCATATTTTCTGTCCTTGACCTAGCACTCTGTGTGGGGTCATTTACTGCACTGTTATAACTTGATATTACTTGTGAACCTCTGCTATCTCTGTAAAAAACACAAACAAAAAAAAAATCTTGCTTTTTTCCCACTTTTCTGAGAGTTAAAAAGTTCAGTTACAGGCTTGCTGTTCCTGAACTGTTTGAAAGTTTCTGTGAGGCCATTTTTGCTTGGGCTGAAGGAGGGTCTCTGTGTTCATCAGTGGCAGTGACTAACATTGAGCAGCTTCCGTGCCCCCCGGAGAGGTTGTTACTGACTTGAAACTGTAGTTTTATTGGCCACTAGGGGTCATTTCCATAACTCCTTCATCTTCCTCTCTTAAACCTAGTTGCCTCGTGGTTTGAGCGTCTTTTCAGGCTTGTTGGCTGTTGGTGAAGCACCTCCAAGAGGAAAAACGCTGAGAGAAGAAGGGAGCCACTTTGAGATTTTAAGTATTTTTCTCTGTTTATTTGCTAAGTTTTTCTGCATAGCTGCCTAGCTTGAGCATTTTCTGGCTTGTTAAACTTGATTTCTGTATTAGTAGCTGTATTTAGAGCACAACCAAAAGCTGTTTGCTGAATTTCCTGTTTGCACTTAATTTTAAATCGTTTTTTCTTAAAACTTGCATATTTTCTGTCCTTGACCTAGCACTCTTGTGTGGGGTCATTTACTGCACTGTTATAACTTGATATTACTTGTGAACCTCTGCTATCTCTGTAAAACAAAAAACAAAAAAATCTTGCTTTTTTCCCACTTTTCTGAGAGTTAAAAAGTTCAGTTACAGGCTTGCTGTTCCTGAACTGTTTGAAAGTTTCTGTGAGGCCATTTTTGCTTGGGCTGAAGGAGGGTCTCTGTGTTCATCAGTGGCAGTGACTAACATTGAGCAGCTTCCCTGCCGCTCGGAGAGGTGGTTTCTGACTTGAAACTGTAGTTTTATTGGCCACTAGGGGTCATTTCCATAACTCCTTCATCTTCCTCTCTTAAAACCTAGTTGCCTCATGGTTTGAGCGCCTTTTCAGGCTTGTTGGCTGTTGGTGAAGCACCTCCAAGAGGAAAAAACGCTGAGAGAAGAAGGGAGCCACTTTTGAGATTTTAAGTATTTTTCTCTGTTTATTTGCTAAGTTTTTCTGCATAGCTGCCTAGCTTGAGCATTTTCTGGCTTGTTAAACTTGATTTCTGTATTAGTAGCTGTATTTAGAGCACAACCAAAAGCTGTTTGCTGAATTTCCTGTTTGCACTTAATTTTAAATCGTTTTTTTCTTAAAACTTGCATATTTTCTGTCCTTGACCTAGCACTCTTGTGTGGGGTCATTTACTGCACTGTTATAACTTGATATTACTTGTGAACCTCTGCTATCTCTGTAAAAACAAAAACAAAAAAAAAAATCTTGCTTTTTTCCCACTTTTCTGAGAGTTAAAAAAGTTCAGTTACAGGCTTGCTGTTCCTGAACTGTTTGAAAGTTTCTGTGAGGCCAATTTTGCTTGGGCTGAAGGAGGGTCTCTGTGTTCATCAGTGGCAGTGACTAACATTGAGCAGCTTCCCTGCCCCCGGAGAGGTGGTTACTGACTTGAAACTGTAGTTTTATTGGCCACTAGGGGTCATTTCCATAACTCCTTCATCTTCCTCTCTTAAAACCTAGTTGCCTCATGGTTTGAGCGTCTTTTCAGGCTTGTTGGCTGTTGGTGAAAAAACGCTGAGAGAAGAAGGGAGCCACTTTTGAGATTTTAAGTATTTTTTCTCTGTTTATTTGCTAAGTTTTTCTGCATAGCTGCCTAGCTTGAGCATTTTCTGGCTTGTTAAACTTGATTTCTGTATTAGTAGCTGTATTTAGAGCACAACCAAAAGCTGTTTGCTGAATTTCCTGTTTGCACTTAATTTTAAATCGTTTTTCTTAAAACTTGCATATTTTCTGTCCTTGACCTAGCACTCTTGTGTGGGGTCATTTACTGCACTGTTATAACTTGATATTACTTGTGAACCTCTGCTATCTCTGTAAAAACAAAACAAAAAAAAATCTTGCTTTTTCCCACTTTTCTGAGAGTTAAAAGTTCAGTTACAGGCTTGCTGTTCCTGAACTGTTTGAAAGTTTCTGTGAGGCCATTTTGCTTGGGCTGAAGGAGGGTCTCTGTGTTCATCAGTGGCAGTGACTAACATTGAGCAGCTTCCCTGCCCCCGGAGGTGGTTACTGACTTGAAACTGTAGTTTTATTGGCCACTAGGGGTCATTTCCATAACTCCTTCATTTGTCCTCAGAGGAGTGGTTTAAGGCAGTAACTTGTAGTTTTTGGCCATTTTGGGTCATTTCCTGTCTTTTCCAGCCCCTGCTATAAAGCACACTTTAAGCGCATTAGCGATTTAGCAGGAGTTGCCACTGTTGCACACTAGGGCAGCTCCGGTTAAGCAGGTTTAAACTATTCGGCTACCTAAAGTCCACTCTTCAAATTTTCCCTTAAAACTACCTTCCTCGAACTATACTACTGATCTAATCAGCTTATCCTATAATTAAAAGATCATCTCTACTTGACTCCAAGTAGACTATTCTCTATCTGTTAAACGTAGCACTTGCTCCTACAGTACTTATTACCTTGATACGGCACTCTTGTCATAGATAGTACCCCAAAAGGCAACCCCCATTTCTCGGTCACCCACGTCCCGAATCTTTTTAAAGTTTTTTGTCTATTCGTTCTAGCATGTCGAGGGATCAGTTGCTAGTGTCCTCCTGCTCAGTTGGTTAACCTGGGAATATTGAGGCAATGTTACAATTGCCTCATGTACACAGACAACCCTCTCCTCCTCCCACAAAACACAAATACATGCGAGAGATGCAACTATACGGCCAAACTGGAGGCTGAGCTCTTCAACATAGGACTGGCAAGACCAGTCAGGAGGAGAAGGTTACCACACACACTATAGACCCAGTCTCACATAGTACCATTACAACCTCAAATCATACACATAAACACACAAAGACATACTCGGAGGCTCTGATAAAAATTTACCAAAACAGCAGAGGCCACCAAAGCAGACACCCATACAACCTCCACCTCAGAACACAACACCTGCAACACATAGACCACAGTCAGAGTGTCAAACAGTCACAGCCCTTAAGGCCAAACACAATGCCAGACACACTAGTCATTGGTGACTCCATAGTCAGACACACTGACGTCCCGGTGACCAGACTGAGTAAGGAGAAGGTCACAGTAAGCTGCCTGTCGGGCGCTAGAATCCGCCACATAACGCAAGCACTCAGGTCTCAACAGCAGGTACAAATATGACTCAGTCATTGTCCATGCTGGTGTAAACGACCTGAGACGCACTCCTTGGACTACATGAAAAGAGACATTGAGGAGCTCTTTGATTATGTAGCCCAGGCAGGTATGACCCTGACCTTGAGCAGTATCCTACCTTCACCAAGAATGATGCCACAATACAGAGATAAGATGATCAGCTTTAACAATTGGCTTAAACACTGGTGTCATTCAAAGGGGATCCAGTGTCTGTCTGCCTGGGATGACATGCTGGACAAGCCACGCTGCTTCAAAGGGACGGCTTGCACCTGTCACCCTGGGATTCCGGATATTGGCAAAGGCTCTTGCCACCCCCATAGTGCCTTTTTAGGCAAGGCTCAAATTCTAAACCTACCACCCTAGAACACAAAAAGGAAAAAACTAAGGGTAATGCTGCTCAATGCCAGAAGTCTAAATCTCAAAATGCACGCACTCGAGGCCCTTCTCAGTATGGAGAACATCGATGTCTGTGCTGTGACAGAAACCTGGTTCAAGGCTCCTGAGAGCACCTCAAGCTATCAGGTTTTACCTCATATCATGCTCCGCCCCAAAATCCGGACAATACCAAGAAAGGAGGGGGTATCCATATTCATCAAGGACACCCACACCTCAAGACTGGTGGCAACGCACGATGCATCGGAGACCATCCAGGTGCAATTAACCATAGGCAAGACTGCTCTGCAAATTGTAGCATGTTACAGGCCACCCTCACAAACTCAGGAACCTCACATGGCCTTCCTGAAAACACTAGAGGGATAAATGTATCACCAAACACCATCATACTAGGTGACTTCAATTACCCTAATATAGACTGGGAACACTACTCAAGCCCAAACACCCTAGCCCAAAAGTTCCTGGAATTCATAAACTCAAATGCCATGGAACAACTAGTCACCATCCCCACAAGAGGAGATAACATACTTGATCTCATCATCACGAACATGGGAGCACAGTGTTCAACACCGGAGGTGTACCCCTCACTGGTGAGATCAGACCACAAACTAATCTCGCTGGAGGTCCTCATCCCACCCCCACCTGAAATAAAAAAGACCACAGTAAAGAACTTCTCAGAAGCCGACTTCACACTTCTAAAGACTAGTGTGGTCTCCTTTAAGGCCCCCGGGACGGTGGAAAACAGTACTCAAGCCGCTGAATCACTTACAAATGCCTTCTACCAGCACCTGCAGGACTGCATGGATAAGGCAATCCCAAGCAAAACAAAGACTCTTTGTACCAAAGGCAAGCGTCCAGTCTGGTGGACCCCAGCCATAAACAAACTCTACAACAAAAGGAGGAAGCTACTACAAGATAGAGCAAAATCCTTAAAAGGTAAGACACCCTTGATCACTATAAGTAAAAACTAAGAGCTCTCATAAAATCATCCAAAGCAAATTTCGAGAGAAAAATAGCTAAAGACTCAAAAGACAATCATAAGGCCTTCTTTAGCTATGTTAGAAACCTGGGAGGAAACTCCCAGATATGCTCAGAGCTAGTTCAAAATGATGTGAAGATTACTGATCCTACAGACATTGCCAACATACTGGCTGACAGGTTCAGTGCAAACTTCTCCCCCCCCCCACAAGGAGAGATATCTATACCAAACGATTGCAGCCCCCAAACATCTCCAGCGCCCAAGTGAGAACTGCTCTCTCCAAAGCAAAAACACAGCATCCATGGGACCTGATGGTGTCCCCGGCTGTGTGCTCCATGAACTCAATGAGGAATTAAACCCACAGCTAGGACAGCTGTTTAATCAAAGTCTTACCTCTGGATATGTACCCAGGGAGTGGCGCACTGCAACTGTGGTACAACTTCACAAAGGCGGTGCCTCCACTGACCCTGGAAATTACCGGCCCATTAGCTTGACAAGCCTTATCTGCAAAGCCATGGAGAGGATCATAATGGACCTCATAAATAAAGACATAGGGAATTTGCAGACTTTGGATCCAACCCAGTTTGGCTTTGTCAAAGGCAGATCATGCCTTTTAAACTTGGTTGACTTTTTCGAAACAGTCACCAAAGCCATTGATGAGAGAAAGGCAGTCCATACAGCCTACCTCGATCTGGCTAAGGCCTTCAATACAATACCCCACTGGTATCATTGAAAAACTCATCAGCTTAAATGTCAACCCATACATCACAAGATGGGTTGCAAACTGGCTGAGTGACAGAAACCACAGGGTCAGAGTTGCTGGCGCCATGTCAGACTCAAAGCCTGTCACAAGTGGTGTCCCACAGGGCTCAGTCCTGGGCCCACTCTTGTTTGGCATCTACTTTGCCGAAGTCCAAGCAAACACAGGAGGGTTATGGCTGACAAAGTTTGCAGATGACTGCAAACTGGGCGCCATAGTAGAAAACACATCTGATACAGATATCCTTCAGAAGGGTCTCACAGAAACGGATAACTGGTGCCACAGCCACGGCCTAAAGTTAAATGCCAAAAATGCATAGTCATACCCTTCGAAAAACAAGGTTACCCTAGCTACCAAATAGGTGGCAATCCACTGAGCACAGAAGAAGTTATCAGGGACCTGGGGACCCAGGTTGATAGTAGTCTGTCATTCGACACCCATGTAGCTAAAGTAGTTAGGAAGACCTTCTACATTGCCCACCTTATCATGAAGGGATTCTCATCTAGATCAAGGGAGGTCATAGTCTCCCTTTACTCATCACTCATCAGACCAATGATTGAGTACAATGCCCCATTCGGAATGTATCTGACCCGACACTTGCAGCAGCTGGAGAGGCCACAAAAGTTCCTCACCAAAAGGATAAAGGGCCTCAAAAATCTGTCCTATGCTGCCCGGCTGAAAGAACTCCAGCTCTATTCAGTCACTTACCGCTTGCTCAGAGGTGACCTTTGCCTAACATACAAGGCCATGTCAAACCCAGATTTGATGAATATGCTTCACCTCAAAAAATCTAGATCCATCAGAGCCACAAGGGCCGGAGACTTAAACCTTGACACGGCTATTAATAGGACGTGCTGGAGGGATAGATTCATCACCCAAAGACTCCCTATGCTGTGGAACAAAATCCCGGTACATGTGAGGCAGAGCACCTCGCTGGCCTTGTTCAAGAGAAATCTTGACCAATGGATGGGAGATCACAGATATACCCCAGGGATAACCTCAGTGTCACTGCTCGACAGAGGCACAGCAAAATAATGGGTATAGTTCCCCCATAAAGGGGCGTAAGCCACAAAACGATGGGCTAGGCTTGTAAATGCCCTCGGGCAGATAGCCTAGTATGAACCTATGAACCTATTTATAATCACAGATACACCACTTTGGCAAATGATATCAGTGTACACTGTATCACAGATTTATATGCAATCACACATCCACCACTTTGGCACATGTTATCAGAATACACTGCATCACATATATATTTATAATCACACATCCACCACTTTGACACATGTTATCAGAATACACTGCATCACAGATATATTTATAATCACAAATCCATCATTTTGTGAAATGTTATCAGAATAGTCTGCATCACAGATATATTTATAATCACACATCCACCACTTTGGCAAATGTTATCAGAATACACTGCATGACAGATATATTAATAATCACACTGCCACAACTTTGGCAAATGTTATCAGGATACACTGCATGACAGATATATTTAAATCACATAGCCACCACTTTCGCAAATGTTATCAGAATACACTGCATTACGGATGTATTTTAAATCACACATCCACCACTTTGGCAAATGTTATCAGAATACACTGTATCACAGATATATTTATAATCACACATCAACCAGTTTGGCAAATGTTATCAGAATACACTGCATCACAGATATATTTATAATCACACATCCACCACTTTGGCAAATGTTATCAGAATACACTGCATCACAGATTTATTTATAATCACACATCCACCACTTTGGCAAATGTTATCAGAATACACTGCATCACAGATATATTTATAATCACACATCCACCACTTTGGCAAATGTTATCAGAATACACTGCATCACAGATATATTTATAATCACACATCCACCACTTTGGCAAATGTTATCAGAATACACTGCATCACAGATATATTTATAATCACACATCCACCACTTTGGCAAATGTTATCAGAATACACTGCATCACAGATATATTTATAATCACACATCCACCACTTTGGCAAATGTTATCAGAATACACTGCATCACAGATATATTTATAATCACACATCCACCACTTTGGCAAATGTTATCAGGATACACTGCATCACAGATATATGTATAATCACACATCCACCACTTTGGCAAATGTTATCAGGATACACTGCATCACAGATATATGTATAATCACACAGCCATAACTTTGGCAAATGTTATCAGGATACACTGCATCACAGATATATGTATAATCACAAATCCACCACTTTGGCAATTGTTATCAGAATACAGTGCATCACAGATATTTATATAATCACACATCCACCACTTTGGCAAATGATATCAGAATACACTGCATCACAGATATATTTATAATCACACATCCACCACTTAGGCAAATTATATCAGAATACACTGCATCACAGATATATTTATAATCTCACATCCACCACTTTGGCAAATGTGATCAGAATACACTGCATCACAGATATATTAATAATCACAAATCCACCACTTTGACAAATGTTATCAGAATACACTGCCTCACAGATATATTAATAATCACACAGCGATCACTTTGGTGAATGTTATCAGCATACACTGCATCACAGATATATTTATAATCACACATCCACCACTTTGGCAAATGTTATCAGAATGGACTGCATTACAGATATATTAATAATCACAAATCCACCACTTTGGCAAATGTTATCAGAATACACTGCATCACAGATATATTTATAATCACACATCCACCACTTTGGCAAATGTTATCAGAATACACTGCATCACAGATATATTTATAATCACACATCCACCACTTTGGCAAATGTTGTCAGAATACACTGCATCACAGATATATTTATAATCACACATCCACCACTTTGGCAAATGTTATCAGAATACACTGCATCACAGATATATTTATAATCACACATCCACTACTTTGGCAAATGTTATCAGAATACACTGCATCACAGATATATTTATAATCACACATCCACCACTTTGGCAAATGTTATCAGAATACACTGCATCACAGATATATTTATAATCACACATCCACCACTTTGGCAAATGTTATCAGAATACACTGCATCACAGATATATTTATAATCATACATCCACTACTTTGGCAAATGTTTTCAGGATACACTGCATCACAGATATATTTATAATCACACATCCACCACTTTGGCAAAAGTTATCAGAATACACTGCATCACAGATATATTTATAATCACACATCCACCACTTTGGCAAATGTTATCAGAATACACTGCATCACAGATATATTTATAATCACACATCCACCACTTTGGCAAATGTTATCAGAATACACTGCATCACAGATATATTTATAATCACACATCCACCACTTTGGCAAATGTTGTCAGAATACACTGCATCACAGATATATTTATAATCACACATCCACCACTTTGGCAAATGTTATCAGAATACACTGCATCACAGATATATTTATAATCACACATCCACCACTTTGGCAAATGTTATCAGAATACACTGCATCACAGATATATTTAAAATCACACATGCACCACTTTGGCAAATGTTATCAGAATACACTGCATCACAGATATATTTATAATCACACATCCACCACTTTGGCAAATGTTATCAGAATACACTGCATCACAGATATATTTATAATCACACATCCACCACTTTGGCAAATGTTATCAGAATACACTGCATCACAGATATATTTATAATCACACATCAACCACTTTGGCAAATGTTATCAGAATACACTGCATCACAGATATATTTATAATCACACATCCACCACTTTGGCAAATGTTATCAGAATACACTGCATCACAGATATATTTATAATCACACATCCACCACTTTGGCAAATGTGATCAGAATACACTGCATCACAGATATATTTATAATCACACATCCACCACTTTGGCAAATGTTATCAGAATACACTGCATCACAGATATAATTAAAATCACACATCCACCACTTTGGCAAATGTTATCAGAATACACTGCATCACAGATTTATTTATAATCACACATCCACCACTTTGGCAAATGTTATAGGAATACACTGCATCACAGATATATTTATAATCACACATCCACCACTTTGTCAAATGTTATCAGAATACACTGCATCACAGATACATTTATAATCACACATCCACCACTTTGGCAAATGTTATCAGAATACACTGCATCACAGATATAATTATAATCACACAAGCACCACTTTGGCAAATGTTGTCAGAATACTCTGTATCACAGATACATTTATAATCACACATCCACCACTTTGGCAAATGTTATCAGAATACACTGCATCACAGATATAATTATAATCACACAAGCACCACTTTGGCAAATGTTATCAGAATACACTGCATCACAGATATATTTATAATCACACATCCACCACTTTGGCAAATGTTATCAGAATACACTGCATCATAGATATAATTATAATCACACATCCACCACGTTGGCAAGTGTTATCAGAATACACTGCATCACAGATATATTTTTGAACACACCTCCACCACTTTGGCAAAGGTTATTAGAATACACTGCATCACAGATATATTTATAATCACATATCCACCAGTGTGGAAATGTTGTCAGAATACACTGCATCAGAGATACAGTTATAATCACACATCCGCCACTTTGGCAAATATCAGAATATACTGCATCACAGATACTTTTATAATCACACATGCACCACTTTGGCAAATGTTGTCAGAATACACTGCATCACAGATATATTTATAATCACACATCCACCACTTTGGCAAATGTTATCTGAATACACTGCATCATAGATATATTTATAATCACACATCCACCACTTTAGCAATTGTTATCAAAATACACTGCATCACAGATATATTTATAATCACACATCCAGCAATATGGCAAATGTTATCTGAATGCACTGCATCAGAGATATATTTATAATCACACATCCAAAACTCTGGCAAATGTTATCAGAATACAGTGCATCACAGATATTTATATAATCACACATCCACCACTTTGGCAAAAGTTATCAGAATACACTGCATCACAGATATATTTATAATCACACATCCACCACTTTGGCAAATGTTATCAGGATACACTGCATCACAGATATATTTATAATCACACATCCACCACTTTGGCAAATGTTATCAGAATGCACTGCATCACAGACATATTTATAATCACACATCCACCAGTTTGGCAAATGTTATCAGAATACACTGCATCACAGATATATTTATAATCACACATCCACCACTTTGGCAAATGTTATCAGAATACACTGCATCACAGATATATTTATAATCACACATCCACCACTTTGGCAAATGTTATCAGAATACACTGCATCACAGATATATTTATAATCACACATCCACCACTTTTGCAAATGTTATCAGAATACACTGCATCACAGATATATTTATAATCACACATCCACCACTTTGGCAAATGTTATCAGAATACACTGCATCACATATATATTTATAATCACACAGCGACCACTTTGGCAAATGTTATCAGATTACACTGCATCACAGATATATTTATAATCACACATCCACCACTTTGGCAAATGTTATCAGAATACACTGCATCACAGATATATTTATAATCACACATCCACCACTTTGGCAAATGTTATCAGAATACACTGCATCACAAATATATTTATAACCACACATGTACCACTTTGGCAAGTGTTATCAAAATAGACTGCATGACAGATATATTTTTAAACACACCTCCACCACTTTGGCAAAGGTTATCAGAATACACTGCATCACAGATATATTTATAATCACACATCCACCACTTTGGCAATTGTTATCAGAATACACTGCATCACAGATATATTTATAATCACACATCCACCACTTTGGCAAATGTTATCAGAATACACTGCATCACAGATATATTTATAATCACACATCCACCACTTTAGCAAATGTTATCAGAATACACTGCATCACAGATATATTTATAATCACACATCCACCACTTTGGCAAATGTTATCAGAATACACTGCATCACAGATATATTTATAATCACACATCCACCACTTTGGCAAATGTTCTCAGAATACACTGCATCACAGATATATTTATAATCACACATCCACCTTTGGCAAATGTTTTCAGAATACACTGCATCAAAAATATCTTTATAATCACACATCCACTACTTTGGCAAATGTTATCAGAATACACTGCATCACAGATATATTTATAATCGCACATCCACCACTTTGGCAAATGTTATCAGAATACACTGCATCACAGATATATTTATAATCACACATCCACCACTTTGGAAAAGGTTGTCAGAATACACTGAATCACAGATATATTTATAATCACACATGCAAAAGTTTGGCAAATGTCAGCATACACTGCATCACAGATAGATTTATAATCACACATCCACCACTTTGTCAAACGTTATCGGAATACACTGCATCACAGATATATTTATAATCACACATCCACCACTTTGGCAAATGTTATCAGAATACACTGCATCACAGATATATTTATAATCACACATCCACCACTTTGTCAAATGTTATCAGAATACACTGCATCACAGATATATTTATAATCACACATCCACCACTTTGGCAAATGTTATTAGAATACACTGCATCACATATATATTTATAATCACACATCCACCACTTTGGCAAATGAGATCAGAATGCACTGCATCACAGATATATTTATAATCACACATCCACCACTTTGTCAAATGTTATCAGAATACACTGCATCACAGATATATTTATAATCACACATCCACCACTTTGTCAAATGTTATCAGAATACACTGCATCACAGATATATTTATAATCACACATCCACCACTTTGGCAAATGTTATCAGAATACACTACATCACAGATATATTTATAATCACACATCCACCACTTTGGCAAATGTTATCAGAATACACTGCATCACAGATATATTTATAATCACACATCCACCACTTTGGCAAATGTTATCAGAATACACTGCATCACAGATATATTTATAATCACACATCCACCACTTTGGCACATGTTGTCAGAATACACTGCATCACAGATATATTTATAATCACACATCCACCACTTTGGCACATGTTGTCAGAATACACTGCATCACAGATATATTTATAATCACACATCTACAACTTTGGCAACTGTGATCAGAATACACTGCATCTCCGATATATTTATAATCATCACATGCACCACTTTGGCAAATGTTATCAGAATACACTGCATCAAAGATATATTTATAATCACACATCCACCACTTTGGCAAATGTTATCAGAATACACTGCATCACAGATATATTTATAATCACAAATACACCACTTTGGCAAATGTTATCAGAATACACAGCATCACAGATATTTTTATAATCACACATCAACCACTTTGGCAAATGTTATCAGAATGCACTGCATCACAGATATATTTATAATCACACATCAACCACTTTGGCAAATGTTATCAGAATGCACTGCATCACAGATATATTTATAATCACACATCCACCACTTTGGCAAATGTTGTCAGAATACACTGCATCACAGATATATTTATAATCACACATCCACCACTTTGGCAAATGTTATCGGAATCCAATGCATCACAGATATATTTATAATCACACATCCACCATTTTGGCAAATGTTGTCATAATAGACTGCATCAAAGATATATTTATAATCACACATCCACCACTTTGGCAAATGTTATCAGAATACACTGCATCACAGATATATTTATAATCACACATCCACCACTTTGGCAAATGTTATCAGAATACACTGCATCACAGATATATTTATAATCACACATGCACCACGTTGGCAAATGTTATCAGAATACACTTCATCACAGATATATTTATAATCAGACATCCACCACTTTGGCAAATGTTATCAGTATACACTGCATCACAGATATATTTATAATCACACATCCACCACTTTGGCAAATGTTATCAGAATACACTGCATTACAGATATATTTATAATCACACATCCACCACTTTGGCAAATGTTATCAGAATACACTGCATCACAGATATATTTATAATCACATATCAACCACTTTGCCAAATGTTATGAGAATACACTGCAGCACAGATATATTTATAATCACACATCCACCACTTTGGCAAATGCTATCAGAATACAATGCATAACAGATATATTTATAATCACAAATCCACCACTTTGGCAAATGTTATCAGAATACACTGCATCACAGATACATTTATAATCACACATCCACCACTTTGGCAAATGTTATCAGAATACACTGCATCACAGATATATTTATAATCACACATCCACCACTTTGGCAAATGTTATCAGAATACACTGCATCACAGATATATTTATAATCACACATCCAGCACTTTGGCAAATGTTATCAGAATACACTGCATCACAGATATATTTATAATCACACATCCACCACTTTGGCAAATGTTATCAGAATACACTGCCTCACAGATATATTTATAATCACACATCCACCACTTTGGCAAATGTTATCAGAATACACTGCATCACAGATATATTTATAATCACACATCCACCACTTTAGCAAATGTTATCAGAATACACTGCATCACAGATATATTTATAATCACACATCCACCACTTTGGCAAATGTTATCAGAATGCACTGCATCAAAGATATATTTATAATCACACATCCACCATTTTGGCAAAAGTTTCTCAAAATACACTGCATCACAGATATATTTATAATCACACATCCACCACTTTGGCAAATGTTATCAGAATACACTGCATCACAGATATATTTATAATCACACATCCACCACTTTGGCAAATGTTATCAGAATACACTGCATCACAGATATATTTATAATCACACATCCACCACTTTGGCAAATGTTACCAGTAGATACAGCATCACCGATATATTTATAATCACACATCCACCACTTTGGCAAATGTTATCAGAATACACTGCATCACAGATATATTTATAATCACACATCCACCACTTTGGCAAATGTTATCAGAATACACTGCATCACAGATATATTTATAATCACACATCCACCACTTTGGCAAATGTAATCAGAATACACTGCATCTCAGATATATTTATAATCACACATGCACCACTTTGGCAAATGTTATCAGAATACACTGCATCACAGATATATTTATAATCACACATCCACCACTTTAGCAAATGTTATCAGAATACACTGCATCACAGATATATTTATAATCACATATCCACCACTTTGGCAAATGTTATCAGAATACACTGCATCACAGATATATTTATAATCACACATCCACCACTTTGGCAAATATTACCAGAATACACTGCATCACAGATATATTTATAATCACACATCCACCACTTTGGCAAATGTTATCAGAATACACTGCATCACAGATATATTTATAATCACACATCCACCACTTTGGCAAATGTTATCAGAATACACTGCATCACAGATATATTTATAATCACACATCCACCACTTTGACAAATGTTATCAGAATACACTGCATCACAGATATATTTATAATCACACATCCACCACTTTGGGAAATGTTATCAGAATACACTGCATCACAGATATATTTATAATCACACATCCACCACTTTCGCAAATGTTATCAGAATACACTGCATCACAGATATATTTATAATCACACATCCACCACTTTGGCAAATGTTATCAGAATACACTGCATCACAGATATATTTATAATCACACATCCACCACTTTGGCAAATGTTATCAGAATACACTGCATCACAGATATATTTATAATCACACATCCACCACTTTGGCAAATGTTATCAGAATACACTGCATCACAGATATATTTATAATCACACATCCACCACTTTGGCAAATGTTGTCAGAATACACTGCATCACAGATATATTTATAATCACACATCCACCACTTTGGCAAATGTTATCAGAATACACTGCAAAACAGATATATTTATAATCACACATCCACCACTTTGGCAAATGTTATCAGAATACACTGCATCACAGATATATTTATAATCACACATCCACCACTTTGGCAAATGTTATCAGAATACACTGCATCACAGATATATTTATAATCACACATCCACCACTTTGGCAAATGTTATCAGAATACACTGCATCACAGATATATTTATAAGCACACATCCAGCACTTTGGCAAATGTTATCAGAATACACTGCATCACAGATATATTTATAATCACACATCCACCACTTTGGCAAATGTTATCAGAATACACTGCATCACAGATATATTTATAATCACACATCCACCACTTTGGCAAATGTTATCAGAATACACTGCATCACAGATATTTTTATAATCACACATCCACCACTTTGGCAAATGTTATCAGAATACACTGCATCACAGATATATTTATAATCACACAACCACCACTTTGGCAAATGTTATCAGAATACACTGCTTCACAGATATATTTATAATCACACAACCACCACTTTGGCAAATGTTATCAGAATACACTGCATCACAGATATATTTATAATCAGACATCCACCACTTTGGCAAATATTATCTGAATACACTGCATTACAGGTTTATTTATAATCACACATCCACCACTTTGGCAAATGTTGTCAGAATACACTGCATCACAGATATATTTATAATCACACATCCACCACTTTGGCAAATGTTATCAGAATACACTGCATCACAGATATATTTATAATCACACATCCACCACTTTGGCAAATGTTATCAGAATACACTGCATCACAGATATATTTATAATCACACATCCACCACTTTGGCAAATGTTATCAGAATACACTGCATCACAGATATATTTATAATCACACATCCACCACTTTGGCAAAAGTTATCAGAATACACTGCATCACAGATGTATTTATAATCACACATGCACCACTTTGGCAAATGTTCTCAGAATACACTGCTTCACAGATAAAATTTATAATCACACATGCACCACTTTGGCAAATGTTATCAGAATACACTGCATCACATATACATTTATAATCACACATACACCACTTTGGCAAATGTTATCAGAATACACTGCATCACAGATATATTTATAATCACACATCCACCACTTTGGCAAATGTTATCAGAATACACTGCATCACAGATATATTTATAATCACACATCCACCACTTTGGCAAATGTTATCAGAATACACTGCATCACAGATATATTTATAATCACACATCCACCACTTTGGCAAATGTTATCAGAATACACTGCATCACAGATATATTTATAATCACACATCCACCACTTTGGCAAATGTTATCAGAATACACTGCATCACAGATATATTTATAATCACACATCCACCACTTTGGCAAATGTTATCAGAATACACTGCATCACAGATATATTTATAATCACACATCCACCACTTTGGCAAATGTTATCAGAATACACTGCATCACAGATATATTTATAATCACACATCCACCACTTTGGCAAATGTTATCAGAATACACTGCATCACAGATATATTTATAATCACACATCCACCACTTTGGCAAATGTTATCAGAATACACTGCATCACAGATATATTTATAATCACACATCCACCACTTTGGCAAATGTTATCAGAATACACTGCATCACAGATATATTTATAATCACACATCCACCACTTTGGCAAATGTTATCAGAATACACTGCATCACAGATATATTTATAATCACACATCCACCACTTTGGCAAATGTTATCAGAATACACTGCATCACAGATATATTTATAATCACACATTCACCACTTTGGCAAAGGTTTACAGAATACACTGCATCACAGATATATTTATAATCACACATCCACCACTTTGGCAAATGTTATCAGAATACACTGCATCACAGATATATTTATAATCACAAATCCACCACTTTGGTAAAAGTTGTCAGAATACACTGCATCACAGATATATTTATAATCACACATGCACCACTTTGGCAAATGTTATCAGAATACACTGCATCACAGATATATTTATAATCACACATCCACCACTTTGGCAAATGTTATCAGAATACACTGCATCACAGATACATTTACACACATGCACCACTTTGGCAAATGTTATCAGAATACACTGCATCACAGATTTATTTATAATCACACATCCACCACTTTGGCAAATGTTATCAGAATACACTGCATCACAGATATATTTATAATCACACATCCACCACTTTGGCAAATGTTATCAGAATACACTGCATCACAGATATATTTATAATCACACATCCACCACTTTGGCAAATGTTATCAGAATACACTGCATCACAGATATATTTATAATCACACATCCACCACTTTGGCAAATGATATCAGAATACACTGCATCACAGATATATTTATAATCACACAACCACCACTTTGGCAAATGTTATCAGAATACACTGCATCACAGATATATTTATAATCACACATCCACCACTTTGGCAAATGTTATCAGAATACACTGCATCACAGATATATTTTTAATCACACATCCACCACTTTGGCAAATGTTATCAGAATACACTGCATCACAGATATATTTATAATCACACATCCACCACTTTGGCAAATGTTATCAGAATACACTGCATCACAGATATATTTATAATCACACATCCACCACTTTGGCAAATGTTATCAGAATACACTGCATAACAGATATATTTATAATCACACATCCACCACTTTGGCAAATGTTGCCAGAATACACTGCATCACAGATATATTTATAATCACACATCCACCACTTTGGCAAATGTTATCAGAATACACTGCATCACAGATATATTTATAATCACACATCCACCACTTTGGCAAATGTTATCAGAATACACTGCATCACAGATATATTTATAATCACACATCCACCACTTTGGCAAATGTTGTCAGAATACACTGCACCACAGATATATTTATAATGACAGATCCACCTCCTTGGCAAATGTTATCGGAATACACTGAATCACAGATATATTTATAATAACACATCCACCACTTTGGCAAATGTCAGAATACACTGCATCACAGATATATTTATAATCACAAATCGACCACTTTGGCAAATGTTATCAGAATACACTGCATCACAGATGTATTTATAATCAGACATGCACAACGTTGGCAAATGTTATTAGAATACACTGCATCACAGATATATTTATAATCACACATACACCACTTTGGCAAATGTTATCAGAAAACACTGCATCACAGATATATTTATAATCACACATCCACCACTTTGGCAAATGTTATTAAAATACACTGCATCACAGATATATTTATAATCACACATCCACCACTTTGGCAAATGTTATCAGAATACACTGCATCACAGATATATTTATAATGACACATCCAACACTTTGTCAAATGTTATCAGAATACACTGCATCATAGATATATTATAATCACATATCCACCACTTTGACAAATTTTGTCAGAATACATTGCATCACAGATATATTTAGAAAGACACAACCACCACTTTAGCAAATGTTATCAGAATACACTGCATCACACATATATTTATAATAACACATCCACCACTTTGGCAAATGTTATCAGAATACACTGCATCACAGATATATTTATAATCACACATCCACCACTTTGGCAAATGTTATCAGAATACACTGCATCACAGATATATTTATAATCACACATCCACCACTTTGGAAAATGTTATCAGAATACACTGCATCACAGATATATTTATAATCACACATCCACCACTTTGGCAAATGTTATCAGCATACACTGCATCACAGATATATTTAAAATCACACAGACACCACTTTGGCAAATGTTATAAGGATACACTGCATAACAAATATAGTTATAATCACACATCCACCACTTTGGCAAATGTTATCAGAATACACTGCATCACAGATATATTTATAATCACACATCCACCACTTTGGCAAATGTTATCAGAATACACTGCATCACAGATATATTTATAATCACACATCCACCACTTTGGCAAATGTTATCAGGATACTCTGCATCACAGATATATTTATAATCACACAGCCACAACTTTGGAAAATGTTGTCAGAATATACTGCATCACAGATATATTTATAATCACACATCCAACACTTTGGCAAATGATGTCAGAATACACTGCATCACAGATATATTTATAATCACACATCCACCACTTTGGCAAATGTTATCAGAATACACTGCATCACAGATATATTTATAATCACACATCCACCACTTTGGCAAATGTTATCAGAATACACTGCATCACATATATTTATAATCACACATCCACCACTTTGGCAAATGTGATCAGAATACACTGCATCACAGATATATTTATAATCACACATCCACCACTTTGGCAAATGTTATCAGAATACACTGCATCACAGATATTTATAATCACACATCCACCACTTTGGCAAATGTGATCAGAATACACTGCATCACAGATATATTTATAATCACACATCCACCACTTTGGCAAATGTTATCAGAATACACTGCATCACAGATATATTTATAATCACACATCCACCACTTTGGCAAATGTTATCAGAATACACTGCATCACAGATATATTTATAATCACACATCCACCACTTTGGCAAATGTTATCAGAATACACTGCATCACAGATAGATTTATAATCACACATCCACCACTTTGGCAAATGTTATCAGAATACACTGCATCACAGATATATTTATAATCACACATAAACCACTTTGGCAAATGTTATCAGAATACACTGCATCACAGATATATTTATAATCACACTTCTACCACTTTGGCAAATGTTATCAGAATACACTGCATCACAGATATATTTATAATCACACATCCACCACTTTGGCAAATGTTATCAGAATACACTGCATCACAGATATATTTATAATCACACATCCACCACTTTGGCAAATTTTGTCAGAATACACTGCATCACAGATATATTTATAATCACACATCCAACACTTTGGCAAATGTTATCAGAATACACTGCATCACAGATATATTTAAAATCACACATCCACCACTTTGGCAAATGTTGTCAGAATACACTGCATCACAGATATATTTATAAACACACATCCATCACTTTGCAAATTTTATCAGAATTCAATGCATCACAGAAATATTTATAATCACACATCCACCACTTTGGCAAATGTTATCAGAATACACTGCATCACAGATATATTTATAATCACACATCCACCACTTTGGCAAATGTTATCAGAATACACTGCATCACAGATATATTTATAATCACACATCCACCACTTTGGCAAATGTTATCAGAATACACTGCATCACAGATACATTTATAATCACATTTCCACCACTTTGGCAAATTTTATCAGAATACACTGCATCACAGATATATAAATAATCACACATCCACCACTTTGGCAAATGTTATCAGAATACACTGCATCACATATACATTTATAATCACACATCCACCACTTTGGCAAATGTTATCAGAATACACTGCATCACAGATATATTTATAATCACACATCCACCACTTTGGCAAATGTTATCAGAATACACTGCATCACAGATATATTTATAATCACACATCCACCACTTTGGCAAATGTTATCAGAATACACTGCATCACAGATATATTTATAATCACACATGCACCACTTTGGCAAATGTGATCATGATACACTATCACAGATATATTTATAATCACACATCCACCACTTTGGCAAATGTGATCAGAATACACTGCATCACATATATTTATAATAACACATCCACCACTTTGGCAAATGTGATCAGAATACACTGCATCACAGATATATTTATAATCACACATCCACCACTTTGGCAAATGTTATCAGGCTACACTGCATCACAGATATATTTATAATCACACATCCTTCACTTTACCAAATGTTATCAGGGTAGACTGCATCACAGATATATTTATAATCACACATCCACCACTTTGGCAAATGTTATCAGAATACACTGCATCACAGATATATTTATAATCACACATCCACCACTTTGGCAAATTTTATCAGAATACACTGCATCACAGATATATTTATAATCACACATCCACCACTTTGGCAAATGTTATCAGAATACAATGCATCACAGATATATTTATAATCACACATCCACCACTTTGGCAAATGTTATCAGAATACACTGTGTCACAGATATATTTATAATCACACAGCCACCACTTTGGCAAATGTTATCAGAATACACTGCATCACAGATATATTTATAATCACACATCCACCACTTTGGCAAATGTTATCAGAATACACTGCATCACAAATATATTTATAATCACACATCCACCACTTTGGCAAATGTTATCAGAATACACTGCATCACAGATATATTTATAATCACACATCCACCACTTTGGCAAATGTTATCAGAATACACTGCATCACAGATATATTTATAATCACACATCCACCACTTTGGCAAATGTTATCAGAATACACTGCATCACAAATATATTTATAATCACACATCCACCACTTTGGCAAATGTTATCAGAATACACTGCATCACAGATATATTTATAATCACACATCCAACACTTTGACAATTGTTATCAGGATACACTGCATCACAGATATATGTATAATCACAAATCCACCACTTTGGTAAATGTTATCAGAATACAGTGCATCACAGATATTTATATAATCACACATCCACCACTTTGGCAAATGTTATCAGAATACACTGCATCACAGATATATTTATAATCACACATCCAACACTTTGGCAAATGTTATCAGAATACACTGCATCACAGATATATTTATAATCACACATCCACCACTTTGGCAAATGTTATCAGAATACACTGCATCACAGATATATTTATAATCACACATCCACCACTTTGGCAAATATTATCAGAATACACTGCATCACAGATATATTTATAACCACACCTCCACCACGTTGGCAAAGGCTATCTTAATACACTGCACCACAAATATATTTATAACCACACATGTACCACTTTGGCAAGTGTTATCAGAATACACTGCATCACAGATATATTTATAATCACACATCCACCACTTTGGCAAATGTTATCAGAATACACTGCATCACAGATATATTTATAATCACACATCCACCACTTTGGCAAATGTTGTCAGAATACACTGCATCACAGATATATTTATAATCACACATCCACCACTTTGGCAAATGTTATCAGAATACACTGCATCACAGATATATTTATAATCACACATCCACCACTTTGGCAAATGTTATCAGAATACACTGCATCACAGATATATTTATAATCAGACATCCACGACTTTCGCAATTGTTATCAGAATACACAGCATCACAGATATATCTATAATCACAAATCCAGAACTTTGGCAAATGTTATCAGAATACACTGCATCACAGATATATTTATAATCACACATCCACCACTTTGGCAAATGTTATCAGGATACACTGCGTCACAGATATATTTATAATCACACATCCACCACTTTGGCAAATGTTATCAGAATACACTGCATCACAGATATATTTATAATCACACATCCACCACTTTGGCAAATGTTATCAGAATACACTGCATCACAGATATATTTATAATCACACATCCACCACTTTGGCAAATGTTATCAGAATACACTGCATCACAGATATATTTATAATCACACATCCACCACTTTGGCAAATGTTATCAGAATACACTGCATCACAGATATATTTATAATCACACATCCACCACTTTGGCAAATGTTATCAGAATACACTGCATCACAGATATATTTATAATCACACATCCACCACTTTGGCAAATGTTGTCAGAATACACTGCATCACAGATATATTTATAATCACACATCCACCACTTTGGCAAATGTCAGAATACACTGCATCACAGATATATTTATAATCACACATCCACCACTTTGGCAAATGTTATCAGAATACACTGCATCACAGATATATTTATAATCACACATCCACCACTTTGGCAAATGATGTCAGAATACACTGCATCACAGATATATTTATAATCACACATCCATCACTTTGGCAAATGTTATCAGAATACACTGCATCACAGAAATATTTATAATCACACATCCACCACTTTGGCAAATGTTATCAGGATACAATGTGTCACAGATATATTTATAATCACACATCCACTACTTTGGCAAACGTTATCAGAGTACACTGTGTCACAGATATATTTATAATAAGATCTCCACCACTTTGGCAAATGTGATCAGAATACACTGCACCACTTATATATTTATCATCACCCATCCACCACTTTGGCAATGTTATCAGAATACACTGCATCACAGGGATATCTATAATCACACATCCACCACTTTGGCAAATGTTATCAGAATAAACTGCATCACAGATATATTTATAATCATACATCCACCACTTTGGAAAATGTTATCAGAATACACTGCATAACAGATATTTTTATAATCTCACATCCACCACATTGGCAAATGTTATCAGAGTACAATGCATCACAGATATTTAAAATCACACTTCCACCACATTGGCAAATGCTATCAGAATACACTGCATCAAACATATATTTATAATCAAACATTCGCCACATTGGCACATATTATCAGAATACACTCCATCTCAGATATATTTATAATCACACACCTACCACTTTGCCACATGTTATCAGAATACACTGTATCCCAGATATATTTATAATCACACATCCACCAATTTGGCAAATGATATCAGAATACACTGCATCACAGATGTATTTATAATCACAGATACACCACTTTGACAAATGTTATCTGAATACACTGCATCACATATATATTTATAATCACACATCCACCACTTTGACACATGTTATCAGAATACACTGCATCACAGTTATATTTATAATTACACATCCACCATTTTGAGAAATGTTATCAGAAGACTCTGCATCACAGATATATTTATAATCACATATCCACCACTTTGGCAAATGTTATCAAAATACACTGCATCACACATATATTTATAATCACTCATCCACCACTTTGGCAAATGTATTCAGAATACACTGCATCACAGATATATTAATAATGACACATCCACACGTTTGGCAAATGTTAACAGAATACGCTGCATACCAGATATATTTATAATCACGCATCAACCAGTTTAGCAAATGTTATCAGAATACACTGCATCACACATATATTTATAATCACACATACACCCCTTTGGCAAATGTTGTCAAAATACACTGCATCACAGATGTATTTATAATCACAAATCCACCCCATTTGGCAAATGTTGCCAGAATACATTGCATCACAGATATATTTATAATCACATATCCACCACTTTGGCAAATGTTATCAGAATACACTGCATAACATATATATTTAGAATCACACATCCACCATTTTGGCAAATGTTGTCAGAATACACTGTATCACAGATATATTTAAAATTACACATCAACCAGTTTGGCAAATGTTAACAGAATACACTGCATCACAGTTATATTTATAATCACACATCCACCACATTAGCAAATTTCAGAATACATTGCATCACAGATATATTTATAATCACACATCCACCACTTTGGCAAATTTTTTCAGAAAACACTGCATCACAAATATATTTATAATGACACATCCACTAGTTTGGCAAATGTTATCAGAATACACTGCATCACAAATATATTTATAATCACACATCCACCACTTTGGCAAATGTTGTCAGAATACACCGCACCACAGATATATTTATAATCACACATCCACCACTTTGGCAAATGTTGTCAGAATACACTGCACCACAGATATATTTATAATTACACATCCACCACTTTGGCAAATATCAGAATACACTGCATCACAGATATATTTATGATCACACATCCACCACTTTGGCAAATTTTGTCAGAATATACAGCATCACAGATATATTTATAATCACATATCCACCACTTTGGCAAATGTTATCAAAATACACTGCATCACACATATATTTATAATCACTCATCCACCACTTTGGCAAATGTATTCAGAATACACTGCATCACAGATATATTAATAATGACACATCCACACGTTTGGCAAATGTTAACAGAATACGCTGCATACCAGATATATTTATAATCACGCATCAACCAGTTTAGCAAATGTTATCAGAATACACTGCATCACACATATATTTATAATCACACATACACCCATTTGGCAAATGTTGTCAAAATACACTGCATCACAGATGTATTTATAATCACAAATCCACCCCATTTGGCAAATGTTGTCAGAATACATTGCATCACAGATATATTTATAATCACATATCCACCACTTTGGCAAATGTTATCAGAATACACTGCATAACATATATATTTAGAATCACACATCCACCATTTTGGCAAATGTTGTCAGAATACACTGTATCACAGATATATTTATAATCACACATCCACCACTTTGGCAAATGATGTCAGAATACACTGCATCACAGATATATTTATAAACACACATCCATCACTTTGCAAATGTTATCAGAATACACTGCATCACAGAAATATTTATAATCACACATCCACCACTTTGGCAAATCTTATCAAAATATGCTGCATCACAGATTTATTTATAATCACACATCCACCACTTTGGCAAATGTTATCATGATACAATGTGTCACAGATATATTTGCAATCACACATCCACTACTTTGGCAAACGTTATCAGAGTACACTGTGTCTCAGATATATTTATAATAAGATCTCCACCACTTTGGCAAATGTGATCAGAATACACTGCACCACTTATATATTTATCATAAATATGGGTGGCACAGTGGTGCAGTGGTTAACATTGTCGCCTCACAGCAAGAGGTCGGAGGTTCTCCCGTTCGATTCGGCCTGTGTGCCTTCTGTGTGGAGTTTTGCATGTTCATCCTGTGTTCGCGTGGTTTTCCTCCGGGTAGCTCGGTTTCCTCCCACATTCCAAAGACAAGCATCTGGAGCATTTCTCCCCGGGCCTCCGCTGAAAACAGGCTCTGTGGAACCTAGTCGGACATTCCCGGTCAACAAATGTTAAATAAAATAAAATAAAATAAAATCATCACCCATCCACCACTTTGGCAATGTTATCAGAATACACTGCATCACAGGTATATCTATAATCACACATCCACCACTTTGGCAAATGTTATCAGAATAAACTGCATCACAGATATATTTATAATCATACATCCACCACTTTGGAAAATGTTATCAGAATACACTGCATAACAGATATTTTTATAATCTCAAATCCACCACATTGGCAAATGTTATCACAGTACAATGCATCACAGATATTTAAAATCACACTTCCACCACATTGGCAAATGCTATCAGAATACACTGCATCAAACATATATTTATAATCAAACATTCGTCACATTGGCACATATTATCAGAATACATTGCATCTCAGATATATTTATAATCACACACCTACCACTTTGCCACATGTTATCAGAATACACTGCATCCCAGATATATTTATAATCACACATCCACCAATTTGGCAAATGATATCAGAATACACTGCATCACAGATGTATTTATAATCACAGATACACCACTTTGACAAATGTTATCTGAATACACTGCATCACATATATATTTATAATCACACATCCACCACTTTGACACATGTTATCAGAATACACTGCATCACAGTTATATTTATAATCACACATCCACCATTTTGAGAAATGTTATCAGAAGACTCTGCATCACAGATATATTTATAATCACATATCCACCACTTTGGCAAATGTTATCAAAATACACTGCATCACACATATATTTATAATCACTCATCCACCACTTTGGCAAATGTATTCAGAATACACTGCATCACAGATATATTAATAATGACACATCCACACGTTTGGCAAATGTTAACAGAATACGCTGCATACCAGATATATTTATAATCACGCATCAACCAGTTTAGCAAATGTTATCAGAATACACTGCATCACACATATATTTATAATCACACATACACCCCTTTGGCAAATGTTGTCAAAATACACTGCATCACAGATATATTTATAATCACAAATCCACCCCTTTGGCAAATGTTGTCAGAATACATTGCATCACAGATATATTTATAATCACATATCCACTACTTTGGCAAATGTTATCAAAATACACTGCATAACATATATATTTAGAATCACACATCCACCATTTTGGCAAATGTTGTCAGAATACACTGTATCACAGATATATTTAAAATTACACATCAACCAGTTTGGCAAATGTTAACAGAATACACTGCATCACAGTTATATTTATAATCACACATCCACCACATTAGCAAATGTCAGAATACACTGCATCACAGATATATTTATAATCACACATCCACCACTTTGGCAATTTTTTTCAGAATACACTGCATCACAAATATATTTATAATGACACATCCACTAGTTTGGCAAATGTTATCAGAATACACTGCATCACAAATATATTTATAATCACACATCCACCACTTTGGCAAATGTTGTCAGAATACACTGCACCACAGATATATTTATAATTACACATCCACCACTTTGGCAAACATCAGAATACACTGCATCACAGATATATTTATGATCACACATCCACCACTTTGGCAAATTTTGTCAGAATATACAGCATCACAGATATATTTATAATCACACATCCACCACTTTGGCAAATGTTATCAGAATACACTGAATCACAGATATATTTCTAATAACATATCCACCACCTTGGCAAATTTTATCGGAATACACTGCATCACAAATATATTTATAATCACACTCCCACCACTTTGTCAAATGTTATCAGAATACACTGCATCACATATATATTTATAATCGCACATCCACCAGTTTGACAAATGTTATCAGAATACACTGTATCACAGATATATTTATAAGCACACATCAACCAGTTTGGAAAATGTTAACAGAATACACTGCATCACAGTTTTGTTTATAATCACACATCCACCACATTGGCAAATGTCAGAATACACTGCATCACAGATATATTTATAATCACACATCCACCACTTTGGGAAATGTTCTCAGAATACACTGCATCACAGATACATTTATAATCACACATCCATCACTTTGGCAAATGTTACCACGATACACTGCATCACAGATATATTCATAATCACACATCTACCACTTTAGCAAATGTTATCGGGAAACACTGCAGCACAGATATATTTATAATCACATATCCAGCACTTTGGCAAATGTTTTCAGGATATACTGCATCACCGATATATTTATAATTACACATCGACCACTTTGGCAAATGTTATCAAAATACACTGCATCAGAGATATATTTATGATCACACATCCACCACTTTGGCAAATGTTATACAAATACACTGTATCACATATATATTTATAACCACACAACCACCACTTTGGCAAATGTTATCAGTATACACTGCATCACAGAAATATTTATAATCACACATACACCACTTTGGCAAATGTTATCAGAATACACTGCATCACAGAAATATTTATAATCACACAGCCACCAATTTGGCAAATGTAATCAGGATACACTGCATCACAGATATATTAAGAAATCACACATCAACCAGTTTGGCAAATGTTAACAGAATACACTGCATCACAGTTATATTTATAAGCACACATACCCCACATTGGCAAATGTCAGAATACACTGCATCACAGATATATTTATAATCACACACCCACCACTTTGGCAAATGTTATCAGAATACACTGCAAAACAGATATATTTATAATCACACATCCACCACTTTGGCAAATGTTATTAGAATACACTGCATCACAGATTTATTTATAATCACACATCCACCACTTTGACAAATGTTGTCAGAATACACTGCATCACAGATATATATATAATTACAAATCCTCCACTTTGGCAAACGTCAGAATACACTGCATCACAGATATATTTATAATCACACATCAACCTCTTTGGCAAATTTTGTCCGAATACACTGCCTCACAGATATATTTATAATCACACATTGAGCACTTTGGCAAATGTTATCAGAATACACTGCATCACAGATATATTTATAATTACAAATCCTCCACTTTGGCAAACGTCAGAATACACTGCATCACAGATATATTTATAATCACACATCCACCACTTTGGCAAATTTAGTCAGAATACACTGCATCACAAATATATTTATAATCACACATCCACCACTTTGGCAAATGATGTCAGAATACACTGCATCACATATATATTTATAAACACACATCCATCACTTTGCAAATGTTATCAGAATACACTGCATCACAGAAATATTTATAATCACACATCCACCACTTTGGCAAATCTTATCAAAATATGCTGCATCACAGATTTATTTATAATCACACATCCACCACTTTGGCAAATGTTATCACGATACAATGTGTCACAGATATATTTGCAATCACACATCCACTACTTTGGCAAACGTTATCAGAGTACACTGTGTCACAGATATATTTATAATAAGATCTCCACCACTTTGGCAAATGTGATCAGAATACACTGCACCACTTATATATTTATCATAAATATGGGTGGCACAGTGGTGCAGTGGTTAACATTGTCGCCTCACAGCAAGAGGTTCTCCGGTTCGATTCTCGGCTGGGGTGCCTTCTGTGTGGAGTTTGCATGTTCTCCCTGTGTTCGCGTGGGTTTCCTCCGGGTACTCCGGTTTCCTCCCACATTCCAAAGACATGCATCTGGAGCATTTCTCCCCAGGCCTCCACTGAAAACAGGCTCTGTGGAACCTAGTCGGACATTCCCGGTCAACAAATGTTAAATAAAATAAAATAAAATAAAATCATCACCCATCCACCACTTTGGCAATGTTATCAGAATACACTGCATCACAGGTATATCTATAATCACACATCCACCACTTTGGCAAATGTTATCAGAATAAACTGCATCACAGATATATTTATAATCATACATCCACCACTTTGGAAAATGTTATCAGAATACACTGCATAACAGATATTTTTATAATCTCAAATCCACCACATTGGCAAATGTTATCAGAGTACAATGCATCACAGATATTTAAAATCACACTTCCACCACATTGGCAAATGCTATCAGAATACACTGCATCAAACATATATTTATAATCAAACATTCGTCACATTGGCACATATTATCAGAATACATTGCATCTCAGATATATTTATAATCACACACCTACCACTTTGCCACATGTTATCAGAATACACTGCATCCCAGATATATGAATAATCACACATCCACCACTTTGGCAAATGTTATCAGGATTCACTGCATGACAGACATATTTAAATCACACAGCCACCACTTTCGCAAATGTTATAAGAATACACTGCATTACGGATGTATTTTTCATCACACATCCACCACTTTGGCAAATGTTAGAAGGATACACTGCATCTTAGATATATTTATAATCACATAGGCACCAATTTGGCAAATGTAATCAGGATACACTGCATCACAGATATATTAAGAAATCACACAGCCACCACTTTGACAAATGTTATCAGGATACACTGCATGACAGATATATTAATAATCACTCAGACAGCACGTTGGCATATGTTATCAGGATACACTGCATCACAAATATATTAATAATCACACAGACACCACTTTGGCAAATGTTATTAGGATACACGGCATCAGAGATATATTTATAATCACACAGCCAGCACTTTGGCAAATGTTATCAGGATACACTGCATAACAGATATATTTATAATCACTAAGCCACTACTTTGGCATATGTTATCAGGATACACTGCATGACAGATAAATTTATAATTACACAGCCACTACTTTGGCAAATAATATCAGAATACACTGCATCAAAGATACATTTATAATCGCACAGCCACCACTTTGGCAAACGTTATCCGAATACACTGCATCACAGATACATTTATAATCACACAGCCACCACTTTGGAAAATGTTATCAGAATACACTGCTTCACAGATACATTTATAATCACACAGCTGCCACTTTGGCAAATGTTATCAGAATACACTTCTTCACTAATACATTTATAATCACACAGCCAACACTATGGCAAATGTTCTCAGACTACACTGCATCACAGATATATTCATAATCACACAGCCACCGCTTTGGCAAATGTTATCAGAATACAATGCCTCACAGATATAATAACTTCCTCATAGGACACCTTAACATTCAAAGCATAAATAAGAAAATACCCTTCATCCATGCCCTCCTAGATATCCACTCTTTTGATATTCTCTGCCTCTCTGAAACCTGGCTAAACCCAGGCACAAAGGACTCAGAGATTATACCCCAAGGTTATAACATAGTAAGACAAGACCGCTTAAAACGTAAGGGTGGTGGAGTAGCAATACTTTTCAAAAATCAACTTAACATCTCTACTCAACCAGCATATCCAAACCAAGATAGCAAAATAGAAGCCATCATTATTAAAATACAACTTAATGCCACAAAAGCAATTTACATTATTTGCTTGTATCTTCCCCCAGGTAACAACATTCCAATATTAGAAGACTATCTTAGTTGGGTTTCTACCACCTACCCCCAAGAAACCATAATTCTAGGCGACATTAACATTGATTGGAACACAATCATTGCTGATAATCCCTCCTCTCATATTAACCTTCATGGTTTTTCCCAAACTATTACCTCAACTACAAGAGTCAATAAGCCCAATAAGAAAGAGAGTACTTTAGACTGGATACTCACAAATAAAGTCAACAAAAAGTATAAAGTAGGTACTATGCCAGACGATATCAGCGACCACTCCCTAACCTACATTACCAGACAAAAGTCAGAATGTACGAACCTTCCAAATACAAGGCAAATTCGCTCTACCAAACATTTTAACTTAGAACATTTTCAAGCCGAACTGAGAGCATGTAATTGGAATTGCTTAAAATCACTTCCCCTACAAGAGGCAGTCTCAGTCTTTAACACTACCTTCTTATCCATACTGAATACACATGCTCCAGAACGTTCTATTAGAGTAAAGACCAAAACAGCCCCATGGCTTACCAACAATACTAAAAAACTTATTCATACTAGAAACAAAGCATGGACAAAATGGAGACGCCTTAAACAAAACCCTGATTTAGTTCATTTCTGCCAGCTCAGAAATCAGGCTAAGAAATCAATAATCTCTGACAAGAAACATTTCTACTGTAAACTTCAAGACACCCATCATAACAATGCCAAACAATTCTGGTCATCAGTAAAAAGACTACTTTCCCAGGAATTGCAAAACTCCTTCCCCTCTTAATGCTGACCCTGAAACCCCTCTCCAGACTGCTAATGCTTTCAACTCTTTTTTCTCTGAAACTATCCAATCCCTAGCGAAACAAATGAACACCAACAACCCTAATATTCCATCTAATATAGCTAACTCCTCCTACAACTTCTCTCTAAAACCTATATCTACTTCTTTCATCTACAAACTCATTCTCAAACTGAAACCTTGCACCCCTTCTGCTGACAAGCTCCCTTCTCTCTTCCTCCAGAAAGCTGCCAAAGAAATTGCATATCCTATATCCTTACTTATAAACAGAACTATCCAAGAGGGAACTATCCCTGACATCTGGAAAGTCTCCTATATAATCCCACTTCATAAAGGTGGTAACTCCCTTGACCTCTCCAATTTTAGACCAATTGCCCTTCTCTCACCCCTTGCAAAAATCATGGAAAAATCTATTCATCAGCAATTTGTTCACTATCTCTCTCTTCACAATATAATAGCAACCTGTCAGCATGGCTTTAGACCTCACCACAGTACCACAACTGCCCTTCTTTCCTTTGTAGATACTATCAACAAAAATCGAAACAACAATACACTCTCTTCCGCTCTTTTCATTGATCTCTCTAAAGCTTTCGACATGGTCAACCACTCTCTCCTAATAAACATTCTTGAATCTCTCTCTTGTGATAAACTCGCCATAAATTGGTTTAGATCTTATCTTAACAACAGACAGCAAGCCGTAATATGGGATAACCATATCTCCTCACTCTTACCCATTTCCATCGGAGTTCCCCAGGGCTCCATTCTTGGTCCACTCCTGTTCTCCCTTTTTATCAATGATCTTCAGATTTCAATCCCACAAGCAACCTGCATACAATACGCAGATGATTCTACCCTTATCTGCTCAGCTTCTTCCTCTACTGAGCTGATCTCACTGACCCAAACTACCTTTAATACTGTAGAAACTTGGTTTTCTAGACGATTTCTCCTATTAAATGCCAAAAAACAAAACTACTCCTCTTCACCCCCACCACTCGGTCTCCCCCCTTAAATTTCTCCATTTCCTCTAATAATGGTACTATCATCTCTCCTGATCCAACTACAAAACTTTTAGGAATAACCATTGACAATAATCTCTCCTTCGACCAGCACATTAACAACAACATCAGATTAGTTAACAGAAAAATAGGTTCCCTATATCGTATCAAACCTTTCCTAACCCCAACTAGAACCAAGATTGCACAATCTCACCTTCTATCTACCCTCCTATACGCTTCCCCAATTTATACAAACCTAAAGAAAACCAATCTCAACAAACTTGCTACTTGCTATAACAATATAGCTCGCTTCGCCACTAGTAGCCCCTTTAGGACCCATCATTGTATAAACCTAAAACAACTAGGCTGGCTTGAAGTTCAAAACCACATTATAATTCCTCAACTCACTATTGCCCACAATATACTACACCAACCTGACAATACCCCTATACTCACACAACTTCTAATCCCTTACAACAATCTTAACTCACTTCGCTCATCTAGTAAGCTCATGACAAAATCTATAAAGGCAAACAACACAGCAGGTGATTCCCTTTTCAGTAACACAATAGGTAGAAGTTGGAATCTCTTACCATGTGACATAACTCTGACTACATCCTTGCCACTTTTCAAACAGAAAATTAAACGATACTTCCAAAATCATTGGCTTTGTTCCTGTAGTACACCTGACTAACTTGTTTCTCTTACTGTGTCTCCTCCACTCTTTTTCATCTCTGCACTACATTAGTTCTGTTCCTTTTACTGTTGAGTTTTTAAGTATGTACATTTTGCACAATTGTGTGATATTTAATTATCTGCATATTGTAAACTTGATTTTCTTTGAATTTATCCTTTCAATCCTGTTTTTCTATTTCTCTGATTGTAACTATATCTTAGAATAGTAGATTTTTATCTAATTGTAATGTACTTAGTTTATAGTGGAGCTTTTCTCCTCGGGCCTCTGCTGAAAATGGACATGTATCCAGCCAGACTAGCCCGGTCAACAAATGTAAAATAAAAATAAAATAAAAATAAAATATATTTATAATCATACAGCCACCACTTTGGCAAATGTTATCAGAATACACTGCCTCACTTATATATTTGTAATCACAAATCTACCACTTTGGCAAATGTTATCAGAATACACTGCATCACAGACATATTTATAATCACACATCCACCACGTTGGCAAATGTTATCAGAATACAATGCATCACAGATTTATATATAATCAAAAATCCACCAGTTTGGCAAATGTCAGAATACACTGCATCACAGATATATTTAAAATTACACATCCAGCCCTTTGGCAAATGTCAGAATACACTGCATCACAGATACATTTATAATCACACATTCACCACCTTGGCAACAGTTGTCAGAATACACTGTATCACAGATATATTTATAATGACACATCCCCAACTTTGGCAAATGTTTTCAGAAAACACTGCATCACAGATATATTAATAATCACACAACCACCAGTTTGGCAAATGTTTTCAGGATACACTGCATCACAGATATATTTATAATCACACGGCCACCACTTTGGCAAATGCTATCAGAATACAATGCATCACAGATATATTTATAATCACACAGCCACCACTTTGGCAAATGCTATCAGTATACAATGCATTACCGATATATTAATAATCACACAGTCACCACTTTGGCAAATGTTTTCGGGAAACACTGCATCACAGATATATTTATAATCACACAGCCACCACTTTGGCAAATGTTATACTAATACACTGCATCACAGATATATTTATACTCACACATCCACAACATTGGCAAATGTTTTCAGAATACACTGCATACCAGATATATTTATAATCACACATTCACCACTTTAGCAAATGTTATCAGAATACACTGCATCACAGATATATTTATAATCACACATCCACCCCTTTGGCAAATGTTGTCAGAATACACTGCATCACAGATATATTTATAATCACAAATCCACTCCTTTGGCAAATGTCAGAATACATTGCATAACACATATATTTATGATCACACATCCACCACTTTGGCAAATGACAGAATAAACTGCATGACAGATATATTTATAATCACATATCCATCACTTTGGCAAATGTCAGAATCCTCTGCATCACAGATATATTTATAATCACACATCCACCACTTTGGCAAATTTAGTCAGAATACACTGCATGACAAATATATTTATAATCACACATCCAACACTTTGGCAAATGTGATCAGAATACACTGCATCACATATATATTTATAAACACACATCCATCACTTTGCAAATGTTATCAGAATACAATGCATCATAGAAATATTAATAATCACACACCCACCACTTTGGCAAATCTTATCAAAATACACTGCATCACAGATTTATTTATAACTACACATCCACCACTTTGGCAAATGTTATCAGGATACAATGTGTCACAGATATATTTATAATCACACATCCACTACTTTGGCAAACGTTATCAGAGTACACTGTGTCACAGATATATTTATAATAAGATCTCCACCACTTTGGCAAATGTGATCAGAATACACTGCACCACTTATATATTTATCATCACCCATCCACCACTTTGGCAATGTTATCAGAATACACTGCATCACAGGTATATCTATAATCACACATCCACCACTTTGGCAAAAGTTATCAGAATAAACTGCATCACAGATATATTTATAATCATACATCCACCACTTTGGCAAATGTTTTCAGAATACACTGCATCACAGATATTTTTATAATCTCACATCCACCACATTGGCAAATGTTTTCAGAGTACAATGCATCACAGATATTTAAAATCACACTTCCACCACATTGGCAAATGTTATCAGAATACACTGCATCAAAGGTATATTTATAATCAAACATTCACCACATTGGCACATATTATCAGAATACACTGCATCACGGATATATTTATAATCACACATCCACCACTTTGGCAAATGATATCAGAATACACTGCATCACAGATGTATTTATAATCACACATCCACCACTTTGACACATGATATCAGAATACACTGCATCACAGTTATATTTATAATCACACATCCACCATTTTGAGAAATGTTATCAGAATACTCTGCATCCCAGATATATTTATAATCACATATCCACCACTTTGGCAAATGTTATCAAAATACAATGCATCACAGATATATTTATAATCACACACCCATCACTTTGGCAAATGTTATCAGAATACACTGCATAACATATATGTTTATAATCACACATCCACCATTTTGGCAAATGTTATCAGAATACACTGTATCACAGATATATTTAAAATTACACATCAACCAGTTTGGCAAATGTTAACAGAATACACTGCATCACAGTTATATTTATAATCACACATCCACCACATTGGCAAATGTCAGAATACACTGCATTACAGATATATTTATAATCACACATCCACCACTTTGGCAAATGTATTCAGAATACACTGCATCACAGATATATTTATAATGACACATCTACTAGTTTGGCAAATGTTAACAGAATACGCTGCATACCAGATATATTTATAATCACACATCCACCAGTTTAGCAAATGTTATCAGAATACACTGCATCACACAGATATTTATAATCACACATACACGCCTTTGGCAAATGTTGTCAAAATACACTGCCTCACAGATATATTTATCATCACAAATCCACCCCTTTGGCAAATGTTGTCAGAATACGTTGCATCACAGATATATTTATAATCACTTATCCACCATTTTGGCAAATGTTATCAAAATACACTGCATCACAGATATATTTATAATCACACCCCCACCACTTTGGCAAATGTTATCAGAATACACTGCATAACATATATATTTATAATCACACATCCACCATTTTGGCAAATGTTGTCAGAATACACTGTATCACAGATATATTTAAAATTACACATCAACCAGTTTGGCAAATGTTAACAGAATACACTGCATCACAGTTATATTTATAATCACACATCCACCACATTAGCAAATGTCAGAATACACTGCATCACAGATATATTTATAATCACACATCCACCACTTTGGCAAATTTATTCAGAATACACTGCATCACAGATATATTTATAATGACACATCCACCAGTTTGGCAAATGTTGTCAGAATACACTGCATCACAGATATATATATAATCACACATCCACCACTTTGGCAAATGTTGCCAGAATACACTGCATCACAGATATATTTATAATTACAAATCCACCACTTTGGCAAACGTCAGAATACACTGCATCACAGATATATTTATGATCACACATCCATCACTTTGGCAAATTTTGTCAGAATACACTGCATCACAGATATATTTATAATCACACAGCCACCACTTTGGCAAATGTTGTCAGAATACACTGCATCACAGATATATTTATGATCACACATCCATCACTTTGGCAAATTTTGTCAGAATACACTGCATCACAGATATATTTATAATCACACACCCACCACTTTGGCAAATGTTGTCAGAATATACAGCATCACAGATATGTTTATAATCACACATCCACCACTTTGGCAAATGTTATCAGAATACACTGAATCACAGATATATTTCTAATAAGACATCCAACACCTTGGCAAATTTTATCAGAATACACTGCATCACAAATATATTTATAATCACACACCCACCACTTTGTCAAATGTTATCAGAATACAATGCATCACATATATATTTATAATCGCACATCCACCAGTTTGACAAATGTTATCAGAATACACTGTATCACAGATATATTTATAATCACACATCAACCAGTTTGGCAAATGTTAACAGAATACACTGCATCACAGTTATGTTTATAATCACACATCCACCACATTGGCAAATGTCAGAATACACTGCATCACAGTTATATTTATAATCACACATCCACCACTTTGGGAAATGTTCTCAGAGTACACTGCATCACAAATACATTTATAATCACACATCCATCACTTGGGCAAATGTTACCACGATACACTGCATCACAGATATATTCATAATCACACTTCTACCACTTTAGCAAATGTTAACGGGAAACACTGCAGCACAGATATATTTATAATCACACATCCACCCCTTTGACAAATGTTTTCAGGATATACTGCATCACCGATATATTTATAATTACACATCGACCACTTTGGCAAATGTTATCAGAATACACTGCATCACAGACATTTTTATAATCACACATCCACCACATTGGCAAATGTTATCAGAATACACTGCATCAAAGATACATTTATAATCGCACAGCCACCACTTTGGCAAACGTTATCCGAATACACTGCATCACAGATACATTTATAATCACACAGCCACCACTTTGGAAAATGTTATCAGAATACACTGCTTCACAGATACATTTATAATCACACAGCTGCCACTTTGGCAAATGTTATCAGAATACACTTCTTCACTAATACATTTATAATCACACAGCCAACACTATGACAAATGTTCTCAGACTACACTGCATCACATATAAATTCATAATCACACAGCCACCACTTTGGCAAATGTTATCAGAATACAATGCCTCACAGATATATTTATAATCATACAGCCACCACTTTGGCAAATGTTATCAGAATACACTGCCTCACTTATATATTTGTAATCACAAATCTACCACTTTGGCAAATGTTATCAGAATACACTGCATCACAGACATATTTATAATCACACATCCACCACGTTGGCAAATGTTATCAGAATACAATGCATCACAGATTTATATATAATCAAAAATCCACCAGTTTGGCAAATGTCAGAATACACTGCATCACAGATATATTTAAAATTACACATCCACCCCTTTGGCAAATGTCAGAATACACTGCATCACAGATACATTTATAATCACACATTCACCACCTTGGCAACAGTTGTCAGAATACACTGTATCACAGATATATTTATAATGACACATCCCCAACTTTGGCAAATGTTTTCAGAAAACACTGTATCACAGATATATTAATAATCACACAACCACCAGTTTGGCAAATGTTTTCAGGATACACTGCATCACAGATATATTTATAATCACACGCCCACCACTTTGGCAAATGCTATCAGAATACAATGCATCACAGATATATTTATAATCACACAGCCACCACTTTGGCAAATGCTATCAGTATACAATGCATTACCGATATATTAATAATCACACAGTCACTACTTTGGCAAATGATTTCGGGAAACACTGCATCACAGATATATTTATAATCACACAGCCACCACTTTGGCAAATGCTATCAGAATGCAATGCATCACAGATATATTTATAATCACACATCCACCATTTTGGCAAATGTTATACTAATACATTGCATCACAGATATATTTATACTCACACATCCACAACATTGGCAAATGTTTTCAGAATACACTGCATACCAGATATATTTATAATCACACATTCACCACTTTAGCAAATGTTATCAGAATACACTGCATCACAGATATATTTATAATCACACATCCACCCCTTTGGCAAATGTTGTCAGAATACACTGCATCACAGATATATTTATAATCACAAATCCACTCCTTTGGCAAATGTCAGAATACATTGCATAACACATATATTTATGATCACACATCCACCACTTTGGCAAATGACAGAATAAACTGCATGACAGATATATTTATAATCACATATCCATCACTTTGGCAAATGTCAGAATACTCTGCATTACAGATATATTTATAATCACACATCCACCACTTTGGCAAATTTAGTCAGAATACACTGCATGACAAATATATTTATAATCACACATCCAACACTTTGGCAAATGTGATCAGAATACACTGCATCACATATATATTTATAAACACACATCCATCACTTTGCAAATGTTATCAGAATACACTGCATCACAGAAATATTAATAATCACACACACACCACTTTGGCAAATCTTATCAAAATACACTGCATCACAGATTTATTTATAATTACACATCCCCACTTTGGCAAATGTTATCAGGATACAATGTGTCACAGATATATTTACAATCACACATCCACTACTTTAGCAAACGTTATCAGAGTACACTGTGTCACAGATATATTTCTAATAAGATCTCCACCACTTTGGCAAATGTGATCAGAATACACTGCACCACTTATATATTTATCATCACCCATCCACCACTTTGGCAATGTTATCAGAATACACTGCATCACAGGTATATCTATAATCACACATCCACCACTTTGGCAAATGTTATCAGAATAAACTGCATCACAGATATATTTATAATCATACATCCACCACTTTGGCAAATGTTTTCAGAATACACTGCATAACAGATATTTTTATAATCTCACATCCACCACATATGCAAATGTTTTCAGAGTACAATGCATCACAGATATTTAAAATCACACTTCCACCACATTGGCAAATGTTATCAGAATACACTGCATCAAACATATATTTATAATCAAACATTCGCCACATTGGCACATATTATCAGAATACACAGCATCTCAGATATATTTATAATCACACATCCACCACTTTGGCAAATGATATCAGAATACACTGCATCACAGATGTATTTATAATCACAGATACACCCCTTTGACAAATGTTATCAGAATACACTGTATCACATATATATTTATAATCACACATCCACCACTTTGACACATGATATCAGAATACACTGCATCACAGTTATATTTATAATCACACATCCACCATTTTGAGAAATGTTATCAGAATACTCTGCATCCCAGATATATTTATAATCACACATCCACCACTTTGGCAAATGTATTCAGAATACACTGCATCACAGATATATTTATAATGACACATCCACTAGTTTGGCAAATGTTAACAGAATACGCTGCATACCAGATATATTTATAATCACACATCCACCAGTTTAGCAAATGTCATCAGAATACACTGCATCACACATATATTTATAATCACACATACACGCCTTTGGCAAATGTTGTCAAAATACACTGCATCACAGATATATTTATCATCACAAATCCACCCCTTTGGCAAATGTTGTCAGAATACATTGCATCACAGATATATTTATAATCACATATCCACCACATTGGCAAATGTTATCAAAATACACTGCATCACAGATATATTTTTAATCACACCCCCACCACTTTGGCAAATGTTATCAGAATACACTGCATAACATATATATTTATAATCACACATCCACCATTTTGGCAAATGTTGTCAGAATACACTGTATCACAGATATATTTAAAATTACACATCAACCAGTTTGGCAAATGTTAACAGAATACACTGCATCACAGTTATATTTATAATCACACATCAACCACATTAGCAAATGTCAGAATACACTGCATCACAGATATATTTATAATCACACATCCACCACATTGGCAAATTTATTCAGAATACACTGCATCACAGATATATTTATAATGACACATCCACCAGTTTGGCAAATGTTATCAGAATACACTGCATCACAGATATATATATAATCACACATCCACCACTTTGGCAAATGTTGTCAGAATACACTGCATCACAGATATATTTATAATTACACATACACCACTTTGGCAAACGTCAGAATACACTGCATCACAGATATATTTATGATCACACATCCATCACTTTGGCAAATTTTGTCAGAATACACTGCATCACAGATATATTTATAATCACACACCCACCACTTTGGCAAATGTTGTCAGAATATACAGCATCACAGATATATTTATAATCACACACCCACCACTTTGGCAAATGTTATCAGAATACACAGAATCACAGATATATTTCTAATAAGACATCCACCACCTTGGCAAATTTTATCAGAATACACTGCATCACAAATATATTTATAATCACACACCCACCACTTTGTCAAATGTTATCAGAATACAATGCATCACATATATATTTATAATCGCGCAACCACCAGTTTGACAAATGTTATCAGAATACACTGTATCACAGATATATTTATAATCACACATCCACCACTTTGACACATGTTATCAGAATACAATGCATTCCAGATATATTTATAATCACACATCCACCACTTTGGCAAATGATATCAGAATACACTGCATCAAAGATGTATTTATAATCACACATACACCACTTTGGCAAATGATTTCAGTATACACTGTATTACAGATTTATATACAATCACACATCCACCACTTTGGCACATGTTACCAGAATACACTGCATCACAAATATATGTATAATCACACATTCACCACTTTGACACGTTATCAGAATACTCTGCATCACAGATATATTTATAACCACACATCCACAACTTTAGCAAATGTTATAAGAATACACTGCACCACAGATATATTAATAATCACACATCCACCACTTTGCAAATGTTATCAGAATACAATGCATCACAGATTTATATATAATCAAAAATCCACCACTTTGGCAAATGTCAGAATACACTGCATCACAGATACATTTAAAATCACACATCCACCCCTTTGGCAAATGTTGTCGGAATACACTGCATCACAGATATATTTATAATCACACATTCACCACCTTGGCAACAGTTGTCAGAATACACTGCATCACAGATATATTTATAATGACACATCCCCCACTTTGGCAACTGTTTTCAGAATACACTGCATCACAGATATGTTTATAATCACACATCCATCACTTTAGGAAATGTTATCAGAATACGCTGCGTTACAGATATATTTATAATCAGACGGCCACCACTTTGGCAAATGCTATCAGAATACAATGCATCACAGATATATTTATAATCACACAGCCACCACTTTGGCAAATGCTATCAGAATACAATGCATTACCGATATATTAATAATCACACAGCCACCACTTTGGCAAATGTTTTTGGGATACACTGCATCACAGATATATTTATAATCACACAGCCACCACTTTGGCAAATGCTATCAGAATACAATGCATCACAGATATATTTATAATCACACATCCACCACTTTGGCAAATGTTATACAAATACACTGCATCACAGATATATTTATACTCACACATCCACAACTTTGGCAAATGTTATCAGAATACATTGCATACCAGATATATTTATAATCACACATTCACCACTTTAGCAAATGTTATCAGAATACACTGCATCACAGATATATTTATAATTACACATACACCACTTTGGCAAACGTCAGAATACACTGCATCACAGATATATTTATGATCACACATCCATCACTTTGGCAAATTTTGTCAGAATACACTGCATCACAGATATATTTATAATCACACACCCACCACTTTGGCAAATGTTGTCAGAATATACAGCATCACAGATATATTTATAATCACACACCCACCACTTTGGCAAATGTTATCAGAATACACAGAATCACAGATATATTTCTAATAAGACATCCACCACCTTGGCAAATTTTATCAGAATACACTGCATCACAAATATATTTATAATCACACACCCACCACTTTGTCAAATGTTATCAGAATACAATGCATCACATATATATTTATAATCGCGCATCCACCAGTTTGACAAATGTTATCAGAATACACTGTATCACAGATATATTTATAATCACACATCAACCAGTTTGGCAAATGTTAACAGAATACACTGCATCACAGTTATGTTTATAATCACACATCCACCACATTGGCAAATGTCAGAATACACTGCATCACAGTTATATTTATAATCACACATCCACCACTTTGGGAAATGTTCTCAGAATACACTGCATCACAGACATTTTTATAATCACACATCCACCACATTGGCAAATGTTATCAGAATACACTGCATCAAAGATATATTTATAATCAAGCATCCACTAGATTGACACACATTATCAGTATACATGGCATCACAGATATATTTATAATCACACATCCACCACTTTGACACATGTTATCAGAATACAATGCATTCCAGATATATTTATAATCACACATCCACCACTTTGGCAAATGATATCAGAATACACTGCATCAAAGATGTATTTATAATCACACATACACCACTTTGACAAATGATTTCAGTATACACTGTATTACAGATTTATATACAATCACACATCCACCACTTTGGCACATGTTACCAGAATACACTGCATCACAAATATATGTATAATCACACATTCACCACTTTGACACGTTATCAGAATACACTGCATCACAGATATATTTATAATCCCTCATCCACCACTTTGAGAAATGTTATCAGAATACTCTGCATCACAGATATATTTATAACCACACATCCACAACTTTAGCAAATGTTATCAGAATACACTGCACCACAGATATATTAATAATCACACATCCACCACTTTTCAAATGTTATCAGAATACACTGCATCACAGATATATTAATAATCACACAGCCACAACTTTGGCAAATGTTATCAGGATTCACTGCATGACAGATATATTTAAATCACACAGCCACCACTTTCGCAAATGTTATCAGAATACACTGCATTATGGATGTATTTTTAATCACACATCCACCACTTTGGCAAATGTTAGAAGGATACATTGCATCTTAGATATATTTATAATCACATAGGCACCAGCCACCACTTTGACAAATGTTATAAGAATACACTGCACCACAGATATATTAATAATCACACATCCACCACTTTGCAAATGTTATCAGAATACAATGCATCACAGATTTATATATAATCAAAAATCCACCACTTTGGCAAATGTCAGAATACACTGCATCACAGATACATTTAAAATCACACATCCACCCCTTTGGCAAATGTTGTCGGAATACACTGCATCACAGATATATTTATAATCACACATTCACCACCTTGGCAACAGTTGTCAGAATACACTGCATCACAGATATATTTATAATGACACATCCCCCACTTTGGCAACTGTTTTCAGAATATACAGCATCACAGATATATTTATAATCACACACCCACCACTTTGGCAAATGTTATCAGAATACACAGAATCACAGATATATTTCTAATAAGACATCCACCACTTTGGCAAATGTTATCAGAATACACTGCATCACAGATATATTTATAATCACACATCAAACACTTTGACAATTGTTATCAGAATACAATGCATCACATATATATTTATAATCACGCATCCACCAGTTTGGCAAATGTTTTTAGAATACACTGTATCACAGATATATTTATAATCACACATCAACCAGTTTGGCAAATGTTATCAGAATACACTGCATCACAGATATATTTATAATCACACATCCACCACTTTGGCAAATGTCAGAATACACTGCATCACAGATATATTTATAATCACACATCCACCACTTTGGGAAATGTTCTCAGAATACACTGCATCACAGACATTTTTATAATCACACATCCACCACATTGGCAAATGTTATCAGAATACACTGCATCAAAGATATATTTATAATCAAGCATCCACTAGATTGACACACATTATCAGTATACATGGCATCACAGATATATTTATAATCACACATCCACCACTTTGACACATGTTATCAGAATACAATGCATTCCAGATATATTTATAATCACACATCCACCACTTTGGCAAATGATATCAGAATACACTGCATCAAAGATGTATTTATAATCACACATACACCACTTTGGCAAATGATTTCAGTATACACTGTATTACAGATTTATATACAATCACACATCCACCACTTTGGCACATGTTACCAGAATACACTGCATCACAAATATATGTATAATCACACATTCACCACTTTGACACGTTATCAGAATACACTGCATCACAGATATATTTATAATCCCTCATCCACCACTTTGAGAAATGTTATCAGAATACTCTGCATCACAGATATATTTATAACCACACATCCACAACTTTAGCAAATGTTATAAGAATACACTGCACCACAGATATATTAATAATCACACATCCACCACTTTTCAAATGTTATCAGAATACACTGCATCACAGATATATTAATAATCACACAGCCACAACTTTGGCAAATGTTATCAGGATTCACTGCATGACAGATATATTTAAATCACACAGCCACCACTTTCGCAAATGTTATCAGAATACACTGCATTATGGATGTATTTTTAATCACACATCCACCACTTTGGCAAATGTTAGAAGGATACATTGCATCTTAGATATATTTATAATCACATAGGCACCAGCCACCACTTTGACAAATGTTATCAGGATACACTGCATGACAGATATATTAATAATCACTCAGACAGCACTTTGGCATATGTTATCAGGATACACTGCATCACAAATATATTAATAATCACACAGACACCAGTTTGGCAAATATTATCAGAATGCACTGCATCACAGATATATTTATAATCACACAGCCACCACTTTGGCAAATGTTATCAGGATACATGGCATCAGAGACATATTTATAATCACACAGCCAGCACTTTGGCAAATGCTATCAGGATATACTGCATAACAGATATATTTATAATCACTAAGCCACTACTTTGGGCATATGTTATCAGGATACACTGCATGACAGATACATTTATAATCGCACAGCCACCACTTTTGCAAATAATATCAGAATACACTGCATCACAGATACATTTATAATCACACAGCCACCACTTTGGAAAATGTTATCAGAATACACTGCTTCACAGATACATTTATAATCACACAGCTGCCACTTTGGCGAATGTTATCAGAATACACTTCTTCACTAATACATTTATAATCACACAGCCAACACTATGGCAAATGTTCTCAGACTACACTGCATCACAGATATATTCATAATCACACAGCCACCACTTTGGCAAATGTTATCAGAATACAATGCCTCACAGATATATTTATAATCATACAGCCACCACTTTGGCAAATGTTATCAGGATACACGGCATCAGAGATATATTTATAATCACACAGCCAGCACTTTGGCAAATGTTATCAGGATACACTGCATCACATATATATTTATAATCATTAAGCCACTACTTTGGCATATGTTATCAGGATACACTGCATCACAGATACGTTAATAATCACTCAGCCACCACTTTGGCAAATGTTATCAGAATACACTGCCTCACATATATATTTGTAATCACAAATCTACCACTTTGGCAAATGTTATCAGAATACACTGCATCACAGACATATTTATAATCACACATCCACCACGTTGGCAAATGTTATCAGAATACAATGCATCACAGATTTATATATAATCAAAAATCCACCACTTTGGCAAATGTCAGAATACACTGCATCACAGATATATTTAAAATCACACATCCACCCCTTTGGCAAATGTTGTCGGAATACACTGCATCACAGATATATTTATAATCACACATTCACCACCTTGGCAACAGTTGTCAGAATACACTGCATCACAGATATATTTATAATGACACATCCCCCACTTTGGCAACTGTTTTCAGAATACACTGCATCACAGATATGTTTATAATCACACATCCATCACTTTAGGAAATGTTATCAGAATACACTGCGTTACAGATATATTTATAATCAGACGGCCACCACTTTGGCAAATGCTATCAGAATACAATGCATCACAGATATATTTATAATCACACAGCCACCACTTTGGCAAATGCTATCAGAATACAATGCATTACCGATATATTAATAATCACACAGCCACCACTTTGGCAAATGTTTTTGGGATACACTGCATCACAGATATATTTATAATCACACAGCCACCACTTTGGCAAATGCTATCAGAATACAATGCATCACAGATATATTTATAATCACACATCCACCACTTTGGCAAATGTTATACAAATACACTGCATCACAGATATATTTATACTCACACATCCACAACTTTGGCAAATGTTATCAGAATACATTGCATACCAGATATATTTATAATCACACATTCACCACTTTAGCAAATGTTATCAGAGTACACTGCATCCCAGATATATTTATAATCACACATCCACCCCTTTGGCAAAGGTTGTCAGAATACACTGCATCACAGATATATTTATAATCACAAATCCACTCCTTTGGCAAATGTTGTCAGAATACATTGCATAACACATATATTTATAATCACACATCCACCACTTTGGCAAATGACAGAATAAACTGCATGACAAATATATTTATAATCACATATCCATCACTTTGGCAAATGTCAGAATACACTGCATCACAGATATATTTATAATCACACATCCAACACATTGGCAAATGTGGTCAGGATGCACTGCATCACATATTTATAATCACACATCCACCAGTTTGGAAAATGTTATCAGAATACACTACATCGGTGGCCAAGGATGAACACAGGATAGCAGCAGATTTCTTCAGCTCCACCAATTTCATTACATTGACAGGAATTAATTACTTAAAAAATAAATTTTTGAAGTAATTTTCTTTCTAAATATGTTTGTTTTATATAGTTCTTGAACTATATCTAAAAAAGAAAGGAAATCTTAATAATATTCCTGTCAGAAATTACTTTGGAAATTTTCCTGTCAGTTTATCAGTCTGAAATGAGTTCCAGTAAGACAAATTCTCAAGACTCCAGCATCAAGAAAGAACTTCAGTCTCTGATAATTATAGTCCAGCAACTTACTGCTAAGATGGATAAAATGGATACTAAAATAGACATTTTCATAGAAAAATCTACAAAACAAATAGACTTGTTACATATGGACCTGCAACAACAGAAGATCCAGATGACAGGCATAGAAGAAGCTGTGAATGACATGGAAAATAGAATACAAGAAGAGGAAATCAACATTGAGTTTCGCTGAAACAAAATACACATTTACAAACAAAGCTGGATGACCTGGAAAATAGATCTAGGCGCAATAACATTAGGATTTTTGGACTGCCAGAAAATATTGAAGGTAACAATATTACTTCTTTTTAACAACATGGCTCCTAAAACTTTAGATTTACCAGAAGCATTCTCTTTTGGTATCGAAAGAGCACATAGATCTATAGCTAATACTAACTCTAACAAAAACTATCCTAGATCAGTTATAGTTAGATTTCTATCATCTTTTGATAAAGAGATGGTTCTTAAATCTGCTTGGGCTAAAGCTCCTGTTAAGATTAATGAAACAACTGTGTGTTTTGACAATGACTATACTTCCATGGTATTAGCTAAAAGAAAGGTTTTTCTGCCACTAATAAGGGAGCTTAAAAAAGCACAGTTTAAAACATACCTTCTGTTTCCTGCCAAGCTTAAAATCTTCCTTCCTGATGGTCCTAAAATTTTCGATGACTTAGACTCTGCTTTACTGTTTATCAAAAAAAATAAGATTTTGGAAAAAATAGAAGAAATGGAATGGGCTAGTCCTTCGTTAAAGAGACTGCCAACTGAAACTTCGTGGAAGACTTCAGAGAAGAAGAAGAGACTAAAAAACAAATGATCTGTACTATGTTTTTTTTTCTCTCTCATCATTTTATTTTATTATTAATCTTTTTAAATATAGTTCCTGCATTTCCAAGAAGCAACAAATATTTTGAAAAAGATTTAATCAAAGTTATTCTCTGTGTGCAAAGAAATGTTTTGTTTCATAACTAGTCAAAATATCTGGAGATTTAATGGCAAGCTGTGATTTAACTTGTTTCTCTTTCTGAAGAGGAAAAATAAGGTCAGTAATTTGATACATTTTTTTTCCTTTATCTTTTTATTATTTTCTTTGTTTAAACAATGACATTCTATTTAGATTATGTAGTGGGTAAAGGGTGGGGGAAGGCAGGGAGAGAACAGTAATGAAAATATGATTAATAGAATAATAACATATTTAGTCCTTGTAAAAGTTTATATGTTCTTCAAATGCTATTCCTAATTATACTTTCTTGATTACACTGCTTATGCTTGTTTGTAAATAATCTGTCATGCTTTAACTAATAATAATTAGAACTAAATAATAGTAAATAATATGTTTTATTTTTAACTCTATTAATATAAACAGTAAGTAATATTCTATTGTATATACTTCTTATAGCTTTCTCTTGCATTTTTTTTATTTCTGCCTTACACCCTTTTACTTTCTACTCTCTTTTCTTTTCTTTATTAATATATAGAAATGCTTTTGATCATATAGACACAGTAAATAATAAGATTTGCATAGGAGTTGAGTTGGGACAAAAATGTTGAGTTTTGTTACTTATTAATAATTTTGGGCTTGATTTCACTTACATAGAGTCTGTAATAACCTGTAGAATGCATTGTGAAGGTTTTGTCATGTTTAGATGCATTTACACTGCTAAATGAATGTTTGTCACTAGTTTTAATAAGTTTCCCACCAAAATGTTAAGAGAGACAATCTGGGATGTGGGCTGTCTCATGCACAGTGTCCATGAGCTACTTCAAAAGCTTCAACTCTCAGAATTCTCACAGAGAAGCTGAAAGCAGCTAGTCTCACCTTTGACCTAGATATCACACTGACACATCACAGATACAGGAATGACACTACCTAATTATACTTTCTTGATTACACTGCTTATGCTTGTTTGTAAATAATCTGTCATGCTTTAACTAATAATAATTAGAACTAAATAATAGTAAATAATATGTTTTATTTTTAACTCTATTAATATAAACAGTAAGTAATATTCTATTGTATATACTTCTTATAGCTTTCTCTTACATTTTTTATTTCTGCCGTACACCCTTTTACTTTCTACTCTCTTTTTCTTTTCTTTATTAATATATAGAAATACTTTTGATCATATAGACACAGTAAATAATAAGATTCGCATAGGAGTTGAGTTGGGACAAAAATGTTGAGTTTTGTTACTTATTAATAATTTTGGGCTTGATTTCACTTACATAGAGTCTGTAATAACCTGTAGAATGCATTGTGAAGGTTTTGTCATGTTTAGATGCATTTACACTGCTAAATGAATGTTTGTCACTAGTTTTTAATAAGTTTCCCGTCAAAATGTTAAGAGAGACAATCTGGGATGTAGGCTGTTTCATGCACAGTGTCCATGAGCTACTTCAAAAGCTTCAACTCTCAGAATTCTCACAGAGAAGCTGAAAGCAGTTGGTCTCACCTTTGACCTAGATATCACACTGACACATCACACATACAGGAATAGCAGATTAATAATATGTGTTAAAAACCTATGTCCCAAACATATACATTACTATAACTCATTTAATTCATCTGATTGACAAGCATAAATAATTTTATAACTCTATACTGGAAGAAATTGTCATGTGATATATTTTAAAGCAGTAGTATAGCATGTTTGTAAAATCTGGTTACTAAAATGTGTTTGCTGTGCATTATTTTGTATAAAGCAGACAGATTTATTGAAGGGACAGCAATGTAAGATGGTGCTCAGTAAAGATACAACTCAGTGAGATCAGATATATATATATATATATATATATATATATATATGTATGTGTGTGTGTGTATGTGTGTGTGTGTATGTGTGTGTGTGTGTTTGTGTGTATGTGTGTGTGTGTGTGTGTGTGTTTGTGTGTGTGTGTATGTGCGTGTGTATGTGTGTGTGTGTGTATGCATGTGTATATATATGTATATATATGTATATGTGTGTGTATGTGTGTATGTATATATATATATATATGTGTGTGTGTATGTGTGTGTATATAGATATGTATATAAATGTTTCTGAGAATCTGCTTAACTATGAAGTATGATTTATAACAATTTCTATGAATACAATATTTTATTCTATTGGCAATAATGAGTTTGAGTAAATGCTCATATACAAGCAATTCAAGTTTTTTTTGGAAGCTGTTAACTGTATTTACATGACAGAAAATAGATGCATCCTAATATATGTAATGTCTGAATCATATTAGCCAAAGTTTTTGATTTAAATGAATGTTAGAACTTATTTTTCTCTCCTCTTGATTTCTAACATCAAGATTATTTGAATGCTATTTGAATACAAGTGTTTTATATTACATGGATGTATATAGTAGTATGAACAGTTTTTAAAAAAAAAAAAAAAAAAGGTTTATTTTACTTTATATGATGCTGTTTTACCAAATGTGTAGTCTTGTCTTGCTAGATAATTGAATTGAAAACTGTTAACTTCAGTTAAATATAACTAGTATTACATTGATAAGGTGGTAGCTGACGTACTGCTGCTTAGGGTAGGGGTTAACTTGAGTGGTAAATACTACTCTAAGTTGGAGTTTATAACTCCAGGCTGGATGCAAGGTTTAATCCTTACATTATTTTCACTTGTTCATTGTTATTTGTATATAGTTTTGACATCCACAATATATTTTGTACATTCATTGTCACTACAAACAAAATTGAATCCTATACGAAATCCCATAAGAGATTCAATAAATACAGCTATATTTAAAGGTACACCTAAAGGAGGAGATGTAACATTACTTATCTTGTTATTTGTTATTTTGATCATAAGATTCTTAAGTTTTAAAATGCCAAATGACATCTTTAAAAGGAATTTCTTTAAACATTAATGGATTGAATAATCCATGTAAAAGGGCAAGCCTAATAAGATACATTAATTTACATAAGGCCAACTTAGTCTTCCTACAAGAAACCCATCTCTTGAAAAAATATATTGATAAACTAGCCACAAACAAATATACAGTATTGATTAGTTCAGAGCACACTCAGAAAAAAAGAGGAGTGGCTATTTTATGGAATAAAAGTATGCCCATTCCTAAAACCATTAAGTCTTATCAGGATGACAAAGGAATGTTTTGTATGGTTACAATACAAATTAATGGGAAGACTTACACTTTAATTAATGTATATTGGATACCTGGAATTGGTATTAATACAGTGAAACATCATCTTGATAAGATCATATCATTCTCTATAGGAGATATTATTTTAGCTGGTGACTTTAATTGTATACTACATGAAAGTGATACTACCACTATAGGAAAGAGAAGAATTACATCTAATGCAAAACATTTAAAGGATTTTGCTAATTCTTATCATTTGAATGATATTAATAATCAGATAGATTCAAAATCATTACCATACACCTTTTTTCTAACAGATACAAAACTTATTCAAAAATAGATAGGGTCTTTATTTCTAACCAGATGGTAACAGATTTAATTAATTCCAAAATCATTTCATGTCCTATATCTGATCATAATTCAATTGTTTTTGAATTCATGATAAAAATACTCATAATGTTCAGATCAAAAGGATACCAGCATACTTAACTCAACTAAAAGACTATAAAGAATATATACTTTCAGAAGTAAAATATTTTTAGACATAAATAATACTCCTGAAGTCTTCATTGTTTATGTTTGGGATGCCTTAAAATCATATCTATATGGACAAAGTATCAGATGGTATAATAATAAAAGGAAATCTTGGGATAAGGAATTGTTAGATATTCAAAGTAAATTAGACTCTTATAAACATAATAATAAAGAAAATATTATGGACAAGAAAGTTATTGAAGAAATAAACAAACTAAATGAGAAATACAAAGAAATTTTAACTCATAAAGTTAAAATAACTTTAGAGAATACAAGTTTTTGTCTTATTCAATAAGCCCCAAATACTTACATAGACTTAAAAATAAAACAAAAAGGTTGAATAAACAAAACATATCAAAGAAATCTTTTCTCTAAGGAAAAAGAAGAATGTTTCTAGTATACCAGAAATACTAGCTGAATTTAGAAATCACTTTCACAAAATTAACCATAATAATATTAACATGGAACCTAAAGATAAAATAAAGGAGTTTATAACCACAAATATGAATAAAAAGCTTAATAAACAACAGATTAAACTATTGGACAAGAGTATTTCATATACAGAAGTTATTACACAAATAAATAAGCTTAAATCAAACAAAGCACCGGGTAATGGTGGTATTATACCAGAGATATATAAAATCCTTTCTAAAAATACATATTCATTAATACATAAGGTTTTTATTTTGGCCCAAACTGAGTTAATAACCCCCCCCATCTTGGCAATATACATTTATTTCGCCAATTTTAAAACCTAATAAAGATCCAACTAGATGTTCTTCATATCGGCCCATCTCATTACTTAATGTTGATTATAAAATATTTATGAATATCTTTGCTGATAGATTGAAGACAATCATTCCGTGCATTATAGATATAGATCAGACAGGCTTCATTGTAAATAGAAATACTTTTGATAATATAAGAAGAACTTTAATATTAATAGATTTTGCAAATAGGAAAAGAAAGATTTAACACTTATTAGTCTTGATATAAGTTCAGCATTTGATTCAGTAAGTTGGGACTATCTGTTTACCTTAATGAAGTGCACAAACTTCTCGGATGCATTTGTAAATCTAATTGAACATTTATACAAAGGAACGTTGGCTTATATTAAGGTAGGAACATATGTTTCACAAAAATACCCATTCTTAAAGGTACAAAACAAGGATGTCCACTTTCTCCACTATTATTCACTTTAGTAATGGAGCCTTGGGCTAATTTGATCAGAAACAGTACTGACATAGAGGGTTTTGAAATAGATGAAAATACAACATCCAAAATTCAACTTTTTGCAGATGATGTTCTAATTACATCAGCAGGATCTAATTCTTCTATACAGTCTCTATTTGATAACATGATGAATTTTAAAAGTATTTCTGGTTTAATATTCAATGAAGAAAAAACTAAAATACTACCTATATATACACGAAAAAATATTCTCATTTGTGATTTTAATAAATATGTACCCAATTCAGGTCAGATAACTTATTTAGGTATAATACTATCTAAAGATATTAAATCTATTATATATAATAATTATAATACCTGTTTTCTTAATATACAAAATCTTTTTAATACCTGGAATAATATGTTTTTTACTATGGAGGAGAGACTTACAATTATTAAAATGATAATATTCCCCAAGATTTTATACTTAATACAATCAATAATACTTCCACCTACAAAAATAATTATCAAGAAACTGAACACACTAATGTTAAATTTCTTATGGGCACCTAATAGACCTAGGATTGCATTAAAGAAACATACTAATAGCTGGTGTCAAGGGGGTATTTCTTTTCCAGACTTTAATTTATATACTACCTCTTCTATTGTAAAAGTTATTACTTTATTAATAGATCAGTCATATGTCACAAAATGGAAAGATTATTGGGAGCTAATTAGTATGCACTTCATGAAAATCTCCTTAACACATAAAAATATGATTGTAAATAACTCCATGTTATGGTTACTAAAGGAATTTTGTACTTCACCTATTACACCTAAACATATGGTTTGTTACCCATTAAATATTATTATTAGTTATCGTAAATTTATATTCATGCACCCTAAGTATAGGGAATGGAACTTTATTATATTTCCTATAATGTATACTCAGGGTATGCTTTTGTCATCTACTTCTGAAGGAACTCATTTAGCTATAGATAATGATCTAAAGTACTGGTGTCAGTTGATATCTGATAATAAAGTTAAAAATCTAGATTTCTTAAAACAAGAATTTGATCTAAGATAAACTTGCTGGTTAGAGGTTCAGACCTTTAGACAACATCTCATTAATAAAATAGATTTAATGTCTATAAATGTTAAAGAATCTATTCCAACACTGATTGATTACTTGATATTAAATTTACAACATAAAGTTTCTGATAAAGGTAAACTTTCATACATACATACACAAGAAACTTTTTACAGTGTAGATTCATACTGGAATTATTTCACTTCTATTAATGGGGACCCACCAAATCAACAAGATAAACAATATATATTGGAATCTGCTTATAGAACTACGTCTTCCATTGTCTGGAGACTTTATACATGGAAATTTTTACATAGATCTTTTTAAACACCTTTGATGATGAATAAAATAAATAATAAAGATAATCTATGTAAGAGATGTAATGTAGAAATTAATGCTGACTGGGCTCATATGTTTTATGACTGTATAAAATTGAAAGAATACTGGAAGTCAATTAAGGAATTTTTGCAGGCTCTTTTTACAGATAATTTCATTATTTCTAAATCTCTTATATTATTCAACACACCTGTACCTCAAAGTGTTAAAAAGGTTAAGCTTCCTTTGTTATGGTCTATTCTAGCAGTGGCTAGGAAAATAATAACTAGAAATTGGATTTCAGATACACCTCCTTCGTTCAATGAATTTAAAAATGTTATGAATATAGTGTGCCATATGGAAATAAACACAATTAGGACTAGAACAAATAGAAAAACATCTTATTTTATTATATGGGATAATTTACAAAATTTGTTAAAAAAATTTTAATTTCAATAGCATGGTATTTTAGTTTAATTAATTGATCTGATTGTAGTGGATGTCTTTGTAAATACTTTAGTTGTTTTGTTGAATATTATAATAATACCTATTTTTAATCACTTGTATAAAATTGTTATGATATTTCTCTTATATGTTAAAACAATAAACCTGTTTTGAAAAAAAAAAGAATACACTACATCACGGATATATTTATAATCGCACATCAACCAGTTTGGCAAATGCTATCAGAATACACTGCATCACAGATATATTAATAATCACACATCCACCACTTTGGCAAATGTTATCAGAATACACTGCATCACAAATATATTTATAATCACACATCCACTACTTTGTCAAATGTTATCAGGATACACTACATCACAGATATATTTATAAACACACATACACCACTTTGGCAAATGTTATGAAAATACACTGCATCAGAGATACATTTATAATCACACATGCACCACTTAGAAAAAGGTTATCAGAATACACTGCATCACAGATAAATTTATAATCACGCATGCACCACTTTGGCAAATGTTGTCAGAATACTCTGCATCACAGATATATTTATAATCACACATCCACCACTTTGGCAAATGTTCTCAGAATACACTGCTTGACAGATACATTTATAATCACATATGCATGACTTTGGCAAATGTTATCAGAATACACTGCATCACAGATACATTTATAATCACACATAAACCACTTTGGCAAATGTTATCAGGATACACTGTATCACAGATTTATTTAAAATTACACATCAAGCAGTTTGGCAAATGTTAACAGAATACACTGCATCACCGTTATATTTATAATCACACATCCACTACTTTGACAAATGTATTCAGAATACACTGCATCACTGATATATTTATAATGACACATCCACCAGTTTGGCAAATGTTATCAGAATACACTGCATCACATATATATTTATAATCACACATCCACCACTTTGACAAATGTTGTCAGAATACACTGCATCACAGATATTTCTATAATTACACATCCACCACTTTGGCAAACGTCAGAATACACTGCATCACAGATATATTTATAATCACACATCCACCACTTTGGCAAATTTTGTCAGAATACACTGCATCATAGATAAATTTATAATCATGCATGCACCACTTTGGCAAATGTTGTCAGAATACTCTGCATCACAGATACATTTATAATCACACATCCACCACTTTGGCAAATGTTGTCAGAATACACTGCTTCACAGATACATTTATAATCACACATGCACCACTTTTGCAAATGTTATCAGAATACACTGCATCACAGATACATTTATAATCACACATCCAACACTTTGGCAAATGTTATCAGAATACACTGCATCACAGATATATTTATAATCACACATCCACCACATTGGAAAATGTCAGAATACACTGCATCACAGATATATTTATAATCACACATCCACTACTTTGGCAAATGTATTCAGAATAAACTGCATCACGGATACATTTATAATCACACATCCAACACTTTGGCAAATGTTAATCAGAATACACTGCATCACATAAATATTTATAATCACACATCCACCACTTAGGTAAATGTTGTCAGAATACACTGCATCACAGATATATTTATAATGACACATCCACCACTTTGGCAAATGTTATCAGAATACACTGCATCACAGAAATATTTATAACACACATACACCACTTTGGCAAATGTTATCAGAATACACTGCATCACAGATATATTTATAATCACACACCCCCACTTTGGCAAATGTTATCAGAATACAATGCATCACATATATATTTATAATCACATAAACAACAGTTTGGCAAATGTTAACAGAATACACTGCACCACAGATATATTTATAATCACACATCCACCACATTGGCAAATGTCAGAATACACTGCATCACAGATGTTTTTACAATCACACATCCACCACTTTGGCAAATGTATTCAGAATACACTGCATCATACATATATTTATAATCACACATCCACTAGTTTGGCAAATGTGATCAGAGTACACTGCATCACACATATATTTATAATCACACATACACCACTTTGGAAAATGTGATCAGAATACACTGCATCACAGATATATTTATAATCAAACATCCACCACTTTGGCAAATGTGATCAGAATACACTGAATCACAGATATATTTATAATCACACATCCACCAGTTTGGCAAATGTGATCAGAATACACTGCATCACAGATATATATACAATCATGCATCCACCACTTTGGCAAATGTGATCAGAATACACTGCATCACTTATATATTTATAATCACCCATCCACCAATTTGGCAAATATTATAAGAATACACTGCATCACAGGTATATTTATAATCACACAACCACCACTTTGGCAAATGTTATCAGAATGCACTGCATCACAGATATAATTATAATCATACATCCACCAATTTGGCAAATGTTATCAGAATACACTGCATCACAGATATATTTATAATCACACATCCACCACATTGGCAAATGTTATCAGAATACAATGCATCACAGATATTTAAAATTACACTTCCACCCCATTGGCAAATGTTATCAGAATACACTGCATCAAAGATATATTTATAAAAAAGGATCCAACACACTGGCACATATTATCAGAATAGACTGCATCAAAGATATATATACAATCATGCATCCACCACTTTGGCAAATGTGATCAGAATACACTGCATCACTTATATATTTATAATCACCCATCCCCCAATTTGGCAAATATTATCAGAATACACTGCATCACAGGTATATTTATAATCACACATCCAGCACTTTGGCAAATGTTATCAGAATGCACTGCATCACAGATATATTTATAATCATACATCCACCACTTTGGCAAATGTTATCAGAATACACTGCATCACAGATATATTTACAATCACACGTCCACCACATTGGCAAATGTTATCAGAATACAATGCATCACAGATATTTAAAATCACACTTCCACCCATTTGGCAAATATTATCAGAATACACTGCATCACAGGTAAATTTATAATCACACATCCACCACTTTGAGAAATGTTATCATAATACTCTGCATCACAGATATATTTATAACCACACATCCATCACTTTGGCAAAAGTTATCAGAATACACTGCATCACAGATATATTTATAATCACACATCCACCACTTTGGCAAATGTTATTAGGGTACACTGCATCACAGACATATTTATAATTACACATCCACCACTCTGGCAAATGTTATCAGGATACACTGCATCAAAGATATATTTCTAATCACACATCCACCACTTTGGCAAATGTTATCAGAATGCACTGCGTCACAGATATATTTATAATCACACATCCACCAGTTTAGCAAATGTTATCAGAATGCACTGCATCACAGATATATCTGTAATTACACTTCCACCAGTTTGGCAAATGCTGTCAGAATGCACTGCATCACAGATATATTTATAATAACACATCCACCACTTTGGCAAATGGTGTCAGAATACAATGCATCACAGATATATTTATAATCACACATCCACCACTTTAGCAAATGTTGTCAGAATACACTGCATCACAGATATATTTATAATCACACATCCACCACTTTAGCAAATGTTATCAGAATACACTAAATCCCAGATATATTTATAATCAGACATCCACCACTTTAGCAAATGTTATCAGAAGACACAGCATCACCGATATATTTATAATCACACATCCATCACTTTGGCAAATGTTGTCAGAATACTCTGCACCACAGATTTTTATTTTTTTTTATTTATTTTACATTTGTTGACCGGGCTATTCTAACTGGACATATATCCATTTTCAGTAGAGGCCCGGGGAGAAAAGCTCCAATTACAAGAAGTAAACAATCATTAACAACAAAAACAATGATAAGCATAATATAAAAAGTACCAAGGTAGACTTATGTAAGAATTTAACAAAAAAAAAAAAAACTGGCAAAAAGCATGTTAACAGAAAAACAGCCAGATAACAATAAATTTACAAGGTATGCAACATACTAAAGTTAGATTAATAAAAACAGATAAGCAAATCTCAAGATGGGATAACATGGAGGAAAGAAAAACAAAGTTATGGTAGAGTCAATATCAAAGATATAACTGTCAACAATTAAATATGATATTTAGAGGCACAGTCAGGGGAGAGGGGGGAAGTTAGGAATAATGAAGATGTAATTTCAGTCGGGGTTAGCACAAGGACATAGCCACTGGGTTTTAAGATGTTCTTTGATATGTTTTTTGAAAAGGGATATAGAGTCTAGGTTAGTTATTTCATGAAGGAGTTGATTCCAGATTTTCCCGACAGAGTTTGAAAATAATGTGTCCCCAGCTTTATTGTATGATTTAGTCAAGGCTACTAGGAGTTTATTAGCAGAGCATAGTGTGGCTAGGTTTTTATAAGGTGAAATTAGTTTTGTAAGGCTAGGGGTAGCATCAGGGTAGTAAAGGGACTTATGAATGATAAGTAATTGTTGATAGAGTATGTGGTTATTTAGTTCTAACCAATCTAGTTGCTTGAGGTTGAGACAGTGGTGAGTTTTGAAGGGGTTAGCAGTAATGAATCTAGTTATGCTATTGTAACAGGTTAGAGAGTTTGGTAATGTTATTTTTAGATAAGTTACTATATATAGCAGAGGCATAGAAAAGGGTGGCGATCAGGTGGGTCTGGGCCACGGTTTTTCTGGCTGCTGGGGGAAGAAAGGGTTTAATTCTGTAGAGAGTACCTATTTTTTTGTTAACCGATTTAATGGTGTTGTTAATATGGTCATCAAAATTAAGACGGTTATCAATAGTTACACCTAAGAGGCGAGTGGTCATATCTGGGTTAATACAGGTAGCATTATTAGAGGAGATAGTGAAGAAAGGAGTTGGAGATTTGTGCGTAGGAGTAAAGAGAAGAAGTTTTGTTTTTTGGGGATTAAGAAGGAGGGAGTGTTCCATAAACCATTTTTCTACATTATGGAAGACTGTTTGGGTGAGGGACTGGAGGGAGGAAACATTATTAGCAGCACAGATTAAAGTTGAGTCATCAGCATATTGAATGCAGATGGCTTGGGGTATATTCAAGTGAAGGTCATTGATAAATAAGGAAAAAAGAAGGGGACCTAAGATAGAGCCTTGTGGAACCCCAATGTTTACTGGGAGTAAGGAAGATAGGTTGTTGTCCCATAGCACTGCTTGTTGCCTGTTTTGGAGATAACTCCTAAACCATTGAAGTGCTTGTGAGCCAAGAGAATAGAGATTTAGTTTGTCGAGAAGTATATTATGGTTAACCATGTCAAAGGCTTTTGACAGGTCTAGGAATAGTGCTGAGGAGAAAAGATTATTGTTCCTATTATTATTTATAGCATCAGAGAAGGAAAGGAGGGCAGTTGTAGTGCTGTGGGAAGGTCTAAAACCATGTTGACAATTGGCTAGAAGTTTGTTTTGTAGAAGGTAGTTAAGAATTTGTTTGTGTATACATCTTTCCATAATCTTCGCTAATGGGGAGAGTAGGGCAATAGGGCAAAAGTTTGAGAACTCAGTAGACGAGCGCTGTTTATGTAGACGAATTATATGAGATATTTTTCATAAGGTGGGATTTTTCCTTCAGAGATAGTTCTATTAATAAGTATAGATATGGGGTAGTCTATAGCTTTTGCAGCAATTTGTAGGTATTCTGATGGGAGTTGGTCAGCGGATGGGGTGCAAGGTTTAAGTTTCTTGAGAAGCTTATAAATAAGAGATGTAGCGACAGGTTGAATGTGAAAGGCATTAGATGAGGCATTAGAGGTATTAGGACAGGTAGCAGTAGATGTGGGTAATGAATTAGCTAGGGTTTGAATGGCTTCCGTAAAATACTTGTTAAAGGCATCTGGGATCTGGGTGGAATTGTTGAGGTTAAAGCCTGAAGGGGTAGGACTAGTTGAATGTCCTGGTTTAAGAAGTTTGTTAATACCTGACCAGAATTTTTGAGGGGTATGTTGACTCGTTTGTTGAAGGTGAAGATAATATTCCTTTTTGTCTGATATATTTATAATGACAGATCCACCTCCTTGGCAAATGTTGTCAGAATACACTGCATCACAGATATATTTATAATAACACATCCACCACTTTTGCAAATGTTGTTAGAATACACTGCATCACAGATATATTTATAATCAAACATCCAACACTTTAGCAAATGCTGTCAGTATACACTGCATCACAGATATATTTATAATCACACATCCACCACTTTGGCAAAGGTTATCTTGATACACTGCATTACAGATATATTTATAACCACACATCCACCACTTTGGCAAAAGTTATTAGAATACACTGCATCACAGATATATTTTTATACCCATCTCCAGCACTTTTGCAAAGGTTATTAGAATACACTGCATCACAGATATATTTATAATCACACATCCACCTCTTTGGCAAATGTTATCAGGATACACCACATCATAGATATATTTATAATCACACATCCACCACTTTGGCAATTATTATCAGGATACACTGCAGCACAAATATTTTTATAATCCCACATCACCCACTTTGGGAAAAGTTATCAGGATACACTACATCACAGATATATTTATAATCACACATCCAGCACTTTGGCAAATGATATTACGATACACTGCATCATAGATATATTTATAATCACACAGCCACCACTTTGGCGAATGTTATCAGGATACATTGCATCACAGATATATGTATAATCACACAACTACCACTTTGGCAAATGTTATCAGGATACACTGCATCACAGATATATGTATAATCACACATCCACCACTTTGGCAAATGTTATCAGGATACACTGCATCACAGATACATGTATAATCCCCCCACCCCTTTCCAAAAA